>NC_064645.1:224359659-224661778 GCF_023864345.2 Schistocerca serialis cubense
GGGGACTGATGACCTTAGAAGTTTAGTCCCATAGTGCTCAGAGCCATTTTTTTGTAATCGATGGATGAATGTGTGTCGCTGCAGTGAAATTTCACTGCGCAGCTGGCAAAGATAGGGTAAACAGGGGACATAACGATACAAGGGCATAACGTCTTTGCGAATTTCATTCCGTGTACTCATTTGGGCAGCAGCTATGCCTCGCAGACAGGTACGTTAAAAATTTACGTAGATGTCAGTATTTGAGAGAGGACGTGTAGTTGGGATCAAAGAACTGGAGTAGTTGGCGAATCGTTCGACGTTTGAATAGGAGGGCTGCAACTACTCGCCGATCTTGGCTGGGTTGGATGAACAATGATCGAACACAGTGTTAATAAGGAAGCTGTTGACCTAGAGAGACAACGGGACGTGAGGATCGAGCAATCGTCAGACAAGGACTCAAAGTTTCATCGATCCGACGTGCAACTGGTGCTTCAGTGACCAAAAGGAGCATTAACAGGCGGCTCACAGAAAGGAGGCTGAGCTCACGGCGCCCCCTTACGCCGGCTGCCACTGACCTCCGTGCACCAACAGGTCCGTTTTCAGTGGTGTCGAGCACTAACGGCCCGCTGTCTGGGCCGTCCCCAGACACGCCTTCGGCCTGAAATCTCACTGTCGGCAGTTGAACTGTTCTCATTAACGAGTCCCACTTCGTACTGAACCCCGATGACCAGCGAGGAGTAGTCTGCAGACGCCTCGAACAGCGGTGTGATACAATCTGACTGTCACGTTCCATACGGCCCGACAACCAGGAGTGATTGTCCGTGGTGCCATTTCACTTCGCAGAAGGACCCTTTGGTTGTCATCCGCGCGACGCTTACAGCACAGGGGTACGTCGATGATGTTCTATGCCTTGTTTTGTTGCTCTTCATGGCAAGCCATCCTGGTCTCACGTTTCAGCCGGGTAACGTCCGTCCTTACACGACGAGAGTTTCTACGGCTTGTCTTTGTGCTTTCCAAACGCTACCTTGACCAGAAAGGTCTCGGGATCTCTCCTCAACGGAGAACGTTTGGAGCGTTGGGGGCAGAGCATTCCAACCATCTCGGGATTTTGACGATCTAACACGCAAATTGGGCATAATTTGGCACTATGCGCCTCAGGAGCACATCCAGTAACTTATCAGTCAATACCAAGCCGAGTAACTGTTTATGTAAGAGCTAGAGGTGAACCAAAGCGTTATTGACTTGCTCGATTTACAAAGCTCTTTCTCTTGAACAAATCATCCATTTTTTCTGAAATTGTAATCATTTCTCTGTCTGTTCGTGTGCATCACCTCTACCGATTTCTGTCCCATTTATATACCTCCTTCGTTGTGCGTCCTTATTTTGTCTTAGAGTGAATTTTATGTTTCATATGTGCAGTAAACGTGTTATCTTACATTTATAAAATAAAAATTACGATAGTACGAACAAAAAAAACACACAGACAGTTTATATTCGTACATGATAAATACAACAGTTATTGTGGTGTCACCGCCAGACACCACACTTGCTAGGTGGTAGCTTTAAATCGGCCGCGGTCCATTAGTACATGTCGGACCCGCGTGTCGCCACTGTGTGATCGCAGACCGAGCGCCTCCACAAGGCAGGTCTCGAGATACGGAATAGCACTCGCCCCAGTTGTAAGGACGACTTTGCTAGCGACTACACGGACGAAGCATCGCTCATTTGCAGAGCAGATAGTTAGAATAGCCTTCAGCTAAGTCAGTGGCTACGACCTAGCAAGGCGCCATTAGTAACATTGCATGTATCTAAAGAGTCTCACTTGTATAGCCACAATCTCCAGATGTACCAAAAGGATGGATTAAAGTTAAGTATTCCAGAAGCTACGTACTTTTCTTTATAGCATTCATTACATATACTGTTTCAGACCTCACGCCATCCTCCTTTAACTTAGCGCGTGCCCTTCGGCTTCCTCTCACTGTGTCTAGGCTGTCTTGTCTAGACACAACAATTTTTGGCGACGAGTCAATGGAAAGGGTCTTGTTCTTTCTAATTGCTTGCATTTACTTGTGTCATGGCTTCGCTGTACTGTCCGAATTTTATCGCTTGCAGAATCAGCAGACGCAGGCGTTATTGGATGCCCTTGGACAGCTCGTCCAGGGTCAACGTGCACTGCAAAACGATGCGGCCGCCGCCGCTTCATCGCTACCGTAGCCACAACTCGCAGTTGCACCGCCTTTTAGGCCCTATGACCCAGCTAAGGAAACATGGACGGAGTGGTCACGCCAGTTTGGATTTCATCTCGCCGCCTACAGAATTCAAGGTAACGAGCGGCAGCCTCATTTATTGTCGTGTGTAGGGGTGCAAACGTACCATGTGATAGTGAAATTATTTCCCCGACGCGACGTAGCAACTCTGTCCTACGAAGAAATTTTGTCTGCTTTAGATGCCTATTTCAAGGAAACAGTTAATGTAGTTGCCAAAAGGTATACTTTCTTTCATACAAAACGTACGGCCGGTCAAACTAATAGGGAGTGGGTTGCAACTTTGCAAGGCCTTACAAGGGATTGTGCTTTTGAGTGTGAATGTGGACTCCCTTATTCAGATACAATGGTATGTGATGCAATAGCACAGAACGTCAATCCCTCCCTTCAACAAGTGATAGACATATTGGATAGACAAGACACGCTTGACTTTGCTCAGGAATAATTTGCAACTTCGCCAGCCGTGTGTAACATTAACTGGCCCGCCGGGCGCGCTGCGCGGACCAATAAACTGCCCTCGCGCACGTCCACGCAGCTGCCGCCACGCTCTAAACCAGGTGTGCCACGCCAGCATACAAATGCAGTGAAATCATGCCCGCGGTGTGCTACTAGACATTCGCGTGACAATTGCCCGTCACGCCAAGCTATTTGTTTTTACTGTAATAAGAAATGACATGTTCAAAGTGTTTGCCAGAAAAAGCTCAGATCAGACAATCACAACCATTCCAGGTCCTTTGCTTCGCGCCGGAATCGAACCAAGAATACTCCGGCTCGTGGACCTTCACCCATGGACATTCATGTAGTTAATTCCACTTCGTCCAGTGCCACTGTCTCTAACAGTGCCTGTGTTCGTCCCACAAATACTGTGCGTCGACGTCGCCGGAAATCGCGTCAAGTCGCAAGTGCTTCTGTACCAGTGTCAGTTCCAATTGCACAAGACAGTCGCTCTTGTCGTCAGCAGGACAATAAACTTTTTGTAGATTTGGACTTTAATCGCAAGGTCATACCATTCCAGCTCGATACCGGAGCTGCAGTTTCATTGCTCAATCATGACACGTACAAACAACTGGGCAAACCTCCATTCCGTGCCGCAAATGTTCAGTTAAATAGTTATTCAGGTCAGAATATCCCTGTGTTAGGACAGTGCAGCCTTCTTGCAACATATAAGGGACAAACAAAACTTGTGTCATTTTACATCCTTCGTTCTTCTTCTGCAGTGAACTTGTTTGGTTTGGATTTATTTCAGTTGTTTAACATGTCTATAGTAAATCAGGTCCTATCAGTGAATCAGACTGTGCCTTCAGACAGTGTTTCTCGTCTGTGTGAAGAATTTGCAGACATTTTTGCACCGGGCCTTGGTTGCGCTAAGAACTATGAAGCAGATTTGGAACTGAAAGTCAACGCACAACCGAAATTTTTCCGAGCGCGCAATGTTCCCCACGCATTGCGTGATGCGGTCGCAAGAACGTTACACGATTTAGAATCACAAGGTGTAATTGAACATGTGTAAGCTTCTCTCTGGGCCTCACCCTTAGTAATTTTCCTTTTGTTGTCCGGATGTCTTCCACGACGTCATCTGCCACCATCCACGCGTTGTCTTCTATCTTTTGCAATGAAGGTCTTCCGCAGACTATTGTTTCCGACAATGGCCCACAATTCATGTCCGCAGAATTTCAGTCATTCTGCGGGGCCAATGGTATTCAACATCTGACATCCGCGCCGTTTTCGCCTCAGTCAAACGGTGCCGCTGAAAGATTGGTCCGGACTTTCAAGTCACAGATGTTGAAGTTGAAAGAGTCGCATTCTCGGGAGGACGCGTTGTTGCTCTTTTTGTCTTCGTCTCGCTCTCAGCCCCGAGATGGTCGCTCGCCGGCTGAGTTGCTCCACGGTCGTCCTCATCCAACCTTGATGTCTTTGCTGCACCCGCCGCATCAGGTTCCTGTGCAGCGGCAGACTCCTGCTTTTGCTCCGGGCGACGTTGTATTCTATCGCAACTATCGCGGTTCACGGCGTTGGCTCGCAGGGCGCATTCTTCGCTGCCTCGGCCGCGCGATGTGTTTGGTTTTGGGGGCCTCTGGTGAGGTGCGTCGGCATCTCGATCAGCTGCGCCTCTGTCGTCGCACGGGTTCTGCCGCTCCCCGTCTGCTTTCAGCGACGGTGCCGTCCGGTCAGCTCCCTGGGGACCCATCTACTGGCTCGCCTCATCCCCAGGTGTTATCGACGATGCCTTCCATTTTGCCCCATGGCGACGCGCCGCTGCCGCCTCCGCCGCCGCCGCCTGTCCTCCAGCCGGCGCCGCCCGCAGTGGACGCTTCGCTGCAGCCGCCAAACGCCTCCCTGGGTCACGCGCCGCCGATCGCTTCCCGTGACCAGCTGTCCTCCGCCATGGAAATCTTGCCCACTCCGGACCACATGACGTCATCGCGCCTCGGGTACCCCGACGCAATGGCCCCTCCTGGGGCCATACACCGCGTGTTAACGTGCACCCTGGACTAGGTTTTCAGGCGTTTCCTAGATCCTCTCGGACCGAATGGCCGGGTGCGGGTGGCACAACCTCGCCTGTTGTTAGGCTCCCCACCTCATCGCATACGTCAACGTGGGGTCCTCCCCACGGCGGGCGGAAGCCTTATAACACGACCGTTCGCCGATTTGCGGGGGAGGAATGTGGTGTCACCGCCAGACACCACACTTGCTAGGTGGTAGCTCTAAATCGGCCGCGGTCCATTAGTACATGTCGGACCCGCGTGTCGCCACTGTGTGATCGCAGACCGAGCGCCACCACAAGGTAGGTCTCGAGATACGGAATAGCACTCGCCCCAGTTGTAAGGACGACTTTGCTAGCGACTACACGGACGAAGCATCGCTCATTTGCAGAGCAGATAGTTAGAATAGCCTTCAGCTAAGTCAATGGCTACGACATAGCAAGGCGCCATTAGTAACATTGCATGTATCTAAAGAGTCTCACTTGTATAGCCAAAATCTCCAGATGTACCAAAAGGATGGATTAAAGTTAAGTATTCCAGAAGCTACGTACTTTTCTTTATAGCATTCATTATGTATACTATATCCTCCTTTAACTAAGCGCGTGCCCTTCGGCTTCCTCTCATTGTGTCTAGGCTGTCTTGTCTAGACACAACAGTTATTATTAGACATTACGACAGGGTAGTGCTATTAGCAATGCTATTAGCTATTAGCAATGCTATTAGCAGTGGGTATGGAGAAAGGGTTGGAGAAAAGAATGGTTCAAATGGCTCTGAGCACTATGGGACTTAACAGCTGAGGTCATCAGTCCCCTAGAACTTAGAACTACTTAAACCTAACTAACCTAAGGACATCACACACATCCATCCCCGAGGCAGGATTCGAACCTGCGACCGTAGCGGTCGCGCGGTTCCAGAGTGAAGCGCCTAGAACCGCTCGGCCACACCGGCCGGCGGAGAGAAAGAAGAATGTGATAACACACAGTTAACGAATCTAAGGGAAGGGAAAGTGGCGTGACTCAGAGAGAAAGGAAAGGAGAGAAAAGCGTAGCTGGAACAAGAATGGAGCATTGGCTTCTTTATTTGACAGCTGGGGAAAGTTAGCTACGTACTTTACGTTTTGGGGAAGCGCTATAAGGATGGCAAAAGGAAGTCCTTCAATATCTTGTTAAAAGCAGCAGGGCATTGAATTATGAGAAGAGTACAGAGCAGATGTTCTAGAAGCAAACAGCAGTGACAGGGAAGGCGTTTACAAATGTTTTTTATTCATGAAAAGGCACACGTAGGATAGTAGACAAGTGCAATATGTTTCGATCATGATGGCACGAAAGATATTTACTGTCTGATGCTAGGCACTGTGGTACTTCCAAAGTAGACATACCGTATGGAGTCCCGTAACTTGTCTGGCCACAACCGCCCTGACAGGGCGTAGGAAGCAGTGACATGATGATATCGTCGGATATGGCATATGTAACGCGCTCAAGCATTCATGGTTAGTTCTTACCTTTATTTTAGAGAGTGTTTACATCGAAATAGTGGAGGTTCGGTAGAAAGAGTGATCGCACAAATTTGCTTTTCACATCCTGTATAACATACGTTCCAAAACTTTTCGAGGACAAAGAGACGCCGGCCGGGGTGGCCGAGCGGTTCTAGGCGCTTCAGTCTGGAACCGCGCGACCGCTACGGTCGCAGGTTCGAATCCTGCCTCGGGCGTGGATTTGTGCGATGTCCTTAGGTTGGTTAGGTTTAAGTAGTTCTAAGTTCTAGGGGACTGATGACCTCAGAAGTTAAGTCCCATAGTGCTCAGAGCCATTTGAACCATTTTTTGACAAAGAGACAAGCGAAAGCCTCCCGGCACAAGGCGACTGTATTCTCTACCCAGTTTAGATGCTCAGCCGAAGTTACTGCTTTCGACTACTGCACTGGCCTAACGTCAAGTTGAATGGGAGATAATTGTTCGCTGAATTCTGAACTTATTAACTTCTGATGGTATACTAAGATCACTTAAGACTTTTTTGCATTGTGTTCAAGCCCATTGAAGCTAGACCATCATTCATCCGGCCAATCGTAGTATTTACATTTCAGGTCTGGTACTTAGATAGCGCTAGAGGTCGTCGATAGAGAAATGATGTTTAGCAAAGGACAAAAGCGAGGAAATAAATATGCAAAGAAAGAAAAAGTCGGCCTAAATTTGACCGTCGTGGCACTCCTGAGAAGACCTGTTTCCTGGACTTTTCACCTTCACGGACAACACATTGCTGTCTGTTTTGCAGGTAGCTTTCAAATCACTACAAAGCATTACCTGAGGAATTTAACTGCCGCATTGTTCTAAGCAGTATGTCTAAGTTCACAGCATCAAACGTTCTGCTAAATTCTAGCACAATGTCTATACTGTGGCCTCACGGTAGTCCTTCGCATATTACAAGTCATCAGTTACTTTAATTAGTGCAGTGTTTATTCTATGGTGTTTACGAAAGCCAAAGTGATATTTGTCAAATAACTTGAATCAGCACAAGTTTTCAGTAAATCGGTCGTGAAGAATATATTGCAGAGATTTGGAAACATCTCGTAATATTCTGATTGGTCGGTAATCACAAACTGATCGTGGGTTTTCGATCTTTGGGATAGGTCAGACCGCGCTTCTTTTCGGTGAAGTGGGATGTATTTCATTTAAGAGAGTATATACTGTAAGACAAAGAAATTCACGTATCGCGAAGGAACTTTGTGATGTACATGTACAGACGAACAAATGATTACAATTTCAGAAAAATTGAATATTCATTCAAGAGAAAGAGCTTCACCAAGCTTATTCTGTTTGACAATGATTGATGGAGTTGTTGGTTGTCCTCCTGAGGGATACCGTGTCAAACTCTGTACAAATGGAGCATTAGATAGTCAAAACTCAGAGCTCGTTGGAGAGTCATCTGGTGTTTAATTAGGAAGAGCTCTGGCGACCTTGCTGGACAAGGTAGGATTTGACAAGCACTAAGACCAGCAGTAGAAACTCTCGCACTGTGGGGTGGGCAGTTCCTCGCTAAAACGTATACCCAGGTTGGCTTGCTATGAAGGGAAACAGAACGGCGCGCAGAATATTGTGTACGTACTGCTGTGCTGTGAACAAAGTGGTCCTGCTATGAAATGGAATGGCACCACAGAACACCGCTCCTGGTTGTCAGACCGTATGGCGGGTGACAGTCACGTTGCAATCCCACCGTTATTTGGGACTTCTGCCGCAATGTCTTCCTCGTCATAGGGACTGGTATCTCATTGACTCCATTAGAATTTTCTGCTTGCAACTAGTCCCGATGGCCAGCGAAGACCTGTCTGGAAACGCCTCGGAGAGCGGTGGAATAGAAACCTATCGTCCGCCGTACGGCCCGACAACCAGCATTAATGGCATGGGGTGCCATTTATTTTCACAGCTGGACCTCTCCCGTTGTCACCCGCGGCACCCTCACAACACAGCGGTAGGTCGACTGTAGTCTACTCCCCGTTTTGGTGAGCGACATGGAAAACCGTCCTGGACTTACATTTCAGCAAGATAATGCCCACCCGCAGAGGACGAGAGTTTCTACTGCCCGCCTTCGTGCTTGTCAAATCCTATCTTGGCTAGCATAGTCTCCGGATCTCTCATTAATTGAGGGCCAACAACCAGCTCGGGATTTTGACGATCTAATGGGCCAGTTGGACAGAACTTGGCACGATACCCCTCAGAAGGACATCCACTAACTCTATCAATCATTGCTAATCTGAATAACTGCTTGCATAAGGCCAGAGCTTGATCAATACGTTAATGACTTGCTCGATTTGTGAATCTTTTCCTCTTAAATTTTTCTGAAATTGTAGTCATTTCTTTTTCTCTACATGTACATCACATCTACCGATTTCCGTCCCATACGAATAATTACTTCGTGGGGCATCGATTTTTCTAGAGATGGGTCGTTTGCGAACTAACGGGTCCAAAGGAACGGTTCACCAAGATGAACGGAACGAGCGAGGAACGAATTCTAAGGAACGATCTTTCATAGTTCACTTCGCTAGCGGCTTTCTACTTCCAGTTCCCAGGAACGGGAAACGGACGGTCTCGTTCCGTCGGCCGGTCTCGTTCCAGGCTCGGTCCCATTCCCGTTCTCGTTCGGCACGACTCATCCTTCTTCGCGTGGCCACTCGTCGCAGTTCCACTGCCGATTGCCCATAGTTCAGTAACGAGTGGTTCGTTTCGTTCGCTGCGCACGCCCATTCTGTATCTGTTTCAAACCTTTTTTGAACTATGAACTTCTGGTTCTTTTCGTATTCTATTCAGCGTCCACGACTGGTAATTAAAATGTATTTTAGAATTATGTAAATTTCATATAAATTACGTGGTATGTAATACTATCTTTTCAGGTAGCAAAACGGCATATCAGCTTACTTCACTATTTCGATAAACAGCAGAAGAGGCTCTGAGCACTATGGGACTTAACATCTTAGGTCATCAGTCTCCTAGAACTTAGAACTACTTAAACCTAACTAACCTAAGGACATCACACACATCCATGCCCGAGGCAGGATTCGAACCTGCGACCGTAGCAGTCCCGCGGTTCCGGACTGCAGCGCCTAGTACCGCAAGACCACCGCGGCCGGCAAACAGCAGAAGAAATACTTGTAAAAAGGCAAGATTTCTTCGTTATTACACATGCAAAGGAAGTCGGCACGGCACACACGAGTGGCCATTTCCCGTCTTTTTTTTTATCCAAGGTAAAAGAGCATGTTCATTGTGACGAAAGGCAGACCGACTTACAACTGAATGAAGTACCATCATACTCTTCTGGGAAAGTTCCCATCAAAAGAGCAAAGATTGAAGACCTGAAGAAAATCGAAACCTATATTCCTCAAGAGCACAAGTATTTCTACACAGAACAATTTTCTTGGTGAACTGAAGCTGAAAATGCCATGGAATAAGAAGAATGCATTTTATTTAATCTTCTTGATGACAGTACCAGTGTTATATTTTTTTTAGTAATTATTGTGATTTGTATCATAAACCATTGCTCTTAATAGTATTTTGTATACCTCTGAAAAATAATTAAACGAAATTTAAAAAAAAAACAAATCACAGTTTGCTTAATTCTGACGAGTTTTTTAATTTAGGATGTATTTTATTAAAGTGGGCGTAAATCAATGAAGTTTATAGTACAATTACACATATGATAATTACTTAAGGTGAATATCCTTCTCACATAAGCTCAGATATTACTGTACTAATCATTCATATGTCTTTTCTCTAATAATTAATTTATTTCCATTGAATTCAACTGGTAAATTACCAACATATTTAAATGTACCAACAGGTCTTCATTCAAAATCTTTATCTTCAGTATGATTAACATACTTTTACATTCTTTCACTAACATTTATTTTTTTAGCATCATTCTCTATTGTTTTTACTTTTAGACTCTTCTTCATACTTCTTTACTACATCCTGTATTTTTGATTCATTTAATGTATAACCATATTGTGGACTTTTACAAGATGTAGTTTCTCCAAAATTTTCTGTATGATGATGATACAGAAACATTCGTTTCTCAACTTCTCTATTTCCTTCAACAGCTTTTAACGCATTATCATCTAATCCTTCGATTCCCTTTTTAACTCATTCAATAGCATTGATAACTAGCTCATCTTCTTTTTTATATTATTCATATTCTGTTCTTGGTAGTTTTTTCCATAGCTTGAATTGCTCTTCCATTCCTTCAGATTTTTCTATTTTGTTTAGCTTTTATAACATCTTCTGGATCGTATGTTGCAAGCATTTGCTAGAGATAAAAAAATTAATGAAACAATTTTAATGTTATTTCTTAACATTTATGTTATATTTAACATTTATGTTTGGTATTTATGTCGTTATGAATTTCTGTATTTTATTTCTCAATTTACCTTCATTTCGTTTTCTAGTCATGTCTATGGTAAAAAATCCAAAGTGATCATTCCATAATTTACTACACATTTCTTAAAAATTATCAAATTTTAAATCACCTCCAACAAACTCATGATAAATATGATATAAATTTGTGTCATCTTATCTTAAAATATTTAAAGAATTAAGATTATATGTAACTAACTGTTTTGGTATTTTTGAGTAAGTTTGAGCGAAATAAAAATACTCCATTCGTTTATGTCACCCTCTAGTAAAGTGTTCCTTAACTATAACATGGTTTTCAAGTATGAAGTTATAACATACTATTACTGAATTATCTAGATACTGATCACATGGAATAATTTCATCAATATTTTTAATAAAACTAGCAACTTTTTCATTACACTTATATTCAATATTTACACCTTTTTATAAATTGTGGGTATTTTGGTTAATCTAAGCTTTTGGAGTAAATATTCAAATTATTAATTTCATTTCAGTTCAACCATCCTGAAGCTAGAATATAATTATCAATCATTAATGTAGTTTTACCACAAACACTCAGTCCTATTATTGCATACTGAATAGACTTTGTTCAAAGTTTACAGTGTTTATTTTTCGATTTCTTTTCTCAAATTCTTTTTTCTTGTTCTCAATCTGTCATTTGTTAAAACACATTTTTATTAATGTAAATGGTTCATCTATTTTAATTGGGTGACAAAGCATCTGTTCTTAAAATAAGATTAACTGTTCCAGAAAGAGAAAAATATAAAATTGTTATATTAGTTGGTTTTTATACAACTTTTGTAACTCCAAATATTAAATCGAGCCGGCCGCAGTGGTCTAGCGGTTCTAGGTGTGCAGTCCGGAACCGCGCGACTGCTATGGTCGCAGGTTCGAATCCTGCCTCGGGCATGGATGTGTGTGATGTCCTTAGGTTAGTTAGGTTTAAGTAGTTCTAAGTTCTAGGGGACTGATGACCACAGATATTAAGTCCCATAGTGCTCAGAGCCATTTGAAGCATTTTTTTATTAAATCGAAAACATATCAACTACACTGTGATGGAGACATGATAGAAATACCTGTAGGTCAGTACAGTTTAAAAACTTAAGAAAAATTCATACTTTCAAAAAAGCCAAATATTCACATTAAAACTGAAGACATTTGAAACAGAGTTGGTATTGAGAGTGGTGTAAGGTTGTATTTGGATGTAAAAGAAGATAATATTTCAAGTGTGAAAGACCTTAATAATCAGATAATTAAAGCTAGTAAAAAGACTGTTTGTAAAGATGTGCCTAAAATTATTCCATTCGCATTAATTACTATAAATTTTAATGTAGCTAATGGAATGTTTCTTAAACTGAAACGTCCCCTTTTGAACAATTATACATGACTGTGCTTAAACTGTCACACAATATTTTTACCGCAACGCAATCCGACTTTCAATAATCCCTACAAAAGAATGGCCCTGACTAACATTAACCTATACCTTTCACAAATCACTTACCTCACAAAAATCTTCGTTACTCGAACTACTGCAATATAGCGAGCACCACTACTGCCAGCTAAATAAAAGATTCAAACTACTGAAGGCACTAACTACTGATAGGCATAGTTAGAAAATGAAAGATTTTAATAGAGAACAAACAATGTATTTACCTTAATAGTCATAATATATATAGCAGTTCATGACATCCAGTCTTACAAATTTCAAAACTCCGCCATCTCTCTCCCCACATCCACCACTGCTGGCGGCTCACCTCCAACTGCGCAACGCTACGCGCTGTTCACATCCAGCTGCCCAACACTACAATGGCAGACAACAATGCAAACTAGCCACAGACTGCACACAGCACAGCCAGTGATTTTCATACAGAGCGCTACGTGGCGTTACTAATAAGAAAACCTAAACAGCCTACTTACAGTCCTGATCATTCATCACAGTAAAATTGCAGTGTTTTTCTCAAAGTCTGAGCAGTAAAAGATAATGCAGACGGAAGTAGTGGATTTCCATGCAGTCTTGAAGAAGTAGTGTTGTCCTTCCAACGGAAAGACAGTGCTGACTCTCGACATGTAATGGGCCACAACAGAGCAAACCCACAGCAGAGTCATTCGAAGTTTTGAAGAATATTGGTAGGTAGGTCATCACAGAGCAGACCCACTGTAGTCCTGGTAGAGATTACGGTAGTGGTGGGCCACCAGAGGTGCAGACCCACTGCAGTCCTTGTAGAAATAATGGTACTGGTGAGTCAGCAAAGGTGTAGACCCACTGTAGTCCTTGTAGAAATATTGGTATTGGTGGGTCATCAAAGATGCAGACCCACTGTAGTCCTTGTAGAGATGGCCAGCAGCCATCTGTTGTGACTGTGCAGGTGCACAATCACCATTGAAGAGTCTTGCGGACAATATAGCAAGTCCATAACCACCTCCTGTGCACTCACAAAGTTTTTGGAATTGTCCTTAGAACCAGCAATGCTGTTATCCAGTCCCTTGCTGAATTATTGACACATGTGCAAATACTAACAGTCCCTACTTCTCACATATTGTCCATATACTATGACCAACAGAAACGTGTGCAGTGAAATGTAACTGACAAGTTAATAATATGATGAACTGGTATCAATTACAATTTTATAACATAAGAATACAATAACAACAGTACAAAATACATCATTAAAAACATAATAATACAGATAACATTTGTAGTAATAGGGGCTTTACAAAAGAATCGAAATAACATATACATCAGTGTTACAGGAATTATGACATGAGTACATACATAAAAGATCAGAATAACTTTCGAAACATCAACTTCACACATGAGCATTAAAACAGAACAGAATAAATAATGTCTAAGCATCTTTACAAAGAAAATAACATATTATCAGAAAAATTCTACAACATAAATCTTATTAGCTAAACACATAGAGACAGGAAAAGTACAAATTCACATAGCATAATAACACAAAATTACAGGACAGGGTTTGTTTTCAGTGTGACATTTGGTACTGCAGTCCACCCCAAAACTTCATTCCATATATCTTTCCTGTTATTTCAACATTTGTTTCCACCAAAAAAATTCTATCCAAGCATGCTTTCGGGATTTATATGTTCACACATTTCTTACCTCATTATTTATTTTCCATTATCTTACGTCATCATTTATTTCCAAGAAAATCCTACCTAAACCTGTTGTCCCTAAACCCTACTTTTTTTGTTCATATCCTCTTTCAAAATACTTTTTTGGCCAAACATTTTCTTATAGCTTATCAATGCATTTCTTCCAATTCATCACAACTCGTTCTCTCATATACCCTACCCCATCTTAAGCTAACTTAAATCTACTGAGCTCAGATGCTAAACTAAGGAATGAGGCAATGCCGTAGCACAAAACAATTAACACAAACCGCAATGATAAAAAAATACAAATGGCAAAGCAACCAGCATAAATTAGCAAAGCAAATGCAATATTACAACTAATATAAGGCAATGCGCAGCAAACAAGAAAAATAAATCAGAAGTAAAACTAGATTAACAGAGTAATACAAAGTGAAATTTAGTAGCACTATGCCTGGCAAACAGCAGCAGCAAATGCAATAACTTATATCTGAACATGACATAGCTCAAGCAGAAAAAATATTACACTATAGACAACACTGCAGACAAGGGAAATGTATATTCACATCTTAATGTCTATGTAATTAAAGTGGTGCACCACAAGAAGTTATTCTACCAAAAAAATTACCAAGTAGTTGAAAAGAAAATTCCGTATGCAATTCCTGTGAAGGGAAATGTCTTTTTATGCTCCTTCGTTTTTTGAATAGATCATAAAATTATTTGCTGAATCTGTAGGCATAAAATATTTATATTAGTACATCAATTAAATTTTATTTTAACCAATGCTGCAGTGCAGCTAGAAACTAGATATTAAACAAAATGAGTAAATAAATACATAAAGCAAGCCATATGGCATTTCTCTCAACTAGCAAGACAATAGCTGTGAAATGTTTCTCATCGTTTCATTAGGTATTTTAGTAAATATCATAAATTAAGGGCTCCACAATATAATCATATGTTTTCAAGTTTGAGCATGTCGTATTTGCGATGCTTTCTACATAGGAATGTCAATAGCGAGGATAATGGCCTCTTTTTTTTCCACCTGTGCCTCTGAAAGGCACACACTAATGGCTTTTTTCAAATGGTTCAAATGGCTCTGAGAACTATGAGACTTAACTACTGTGGTCATCAGTCCCCTAGAACTTAGAACTACTTAAACCTAACTAACCTAAGGACATCACACACAGCCATGCCCGAGGCAGGATTCGAACCTGCGACCGTAGCAGTCGCGCGGTTCCGGACTGTGCGCCTAGAACCGCTAGACCACCGCGGCCGGCGGCTTTTTTCCAGGCGACTGTCGCGCAGCTGCCCATGACGCATTACGTGCAGGTGGTCACTTAACTTTCTTACGGAAATATTTACCACAGCGGTTTCCGCTACAGTGACATTCTCATATAAAAATATTTCACAGGTCAAGAATTTGCGTTACAAATCTGTAGAAACAAAATCCTATTGATATAACAGAGTCCAAAAAATTTTCGTCAGCATTGTAATACATTCACGCATTTACATAAATTTCATAACTCTTAAAGTACGATTCTTGGTTTCCAACAACCTTTTTCACAAACCAGAGTCCCTAACCACCACTCATTATTCCTTACCTTATTCATCGACACTTCTTCAATATTTCATCATAACAGATATGTAGCATACTCAAATAACTCATATAGCATCAGCTTATTGATCATAAACATACCGCAACAGCATAATACACATAGTCATCGTAATAATAACATCATAACACCTCAGTCAACTCTCAAAATCGTCGTAGCTTCCTCCAATAATTTCAAAACCTAAAAAAATTCTCTGCCCATTTCAGTAGTGTCATCTACCTCAAACGTACTTTAAAATCATGATCCCATACCAAATACATCATTCAAAGCTCTTGTAATATCACAATGGTTCCAAAAAAATATGAACATTTCACGAAGTACAGACAAAATACAATTTCATAAGTGTGAAGTTATCCAATTGTGTAATTACGTAAACATCTGTCACTGATGTAGTAAAATAAATATTTGTCTCTCTCAGTTAAATGATCAGATAGCTGTGTAATTTGAGTGTTACAGAAATATGGTACCGATGTGTAAAGTTGTATAAGCAAATACCATATTAGCTAGGGCTCCTTGTGCTTGCCAAACACGTGGTACACAAAGTAGGCATGTACCCCCCTGATGATTACAGTAATTATACCCTCAGGTGTTACAGATTACAGCAATGGAATGAAATGTATCACAGAAAACTTTCTTTGTAATTCAAAAATCTTTAAAAATAAATGTTTTAAGTATAAAATTAATCACTCAAATACGTGTACTGTAGCGCTAAACTGTGCGTCTTGTTGCAACATAATCTCTGTGGAAGTGTCGTAGATATCGTCCTCCAAAAGCTAAGTTCTGCAGAAGTCAATGTACTTACCTCATGATAAACAAAAGTGAAATGCTTTGCGTGTAGATATCGTAGTTATTATGCTTATTGGCGTGATGAAGAAAGTACTGTACAGTAACGTATTGTTGTGCCACGAAAAAGGCTGTCTCATTGTTGCTATACCACAAACGTTACTACTACATCATGTTTTACTTTCCAGAATAATGCAGAAAAACTGTGCAGATATAAAACAGAAACACTGCAAAAGCAACATTGTAAATTGTCACTCATTAGTAGCGTCATGATAAAACCGTGTAGTTGTCACATAAACTAACCACTGTGTCGTCTGGTATCTCGCAGAAAGTACTTTAAATCCAGACTGAATTTTCAAGTAAACCAAAATGTTGCATTAAAATCTCATTAGCAGTACCATTATATGTTCTAAGTATGTAAGCCTTATAGTCGCTACGTAATCGTGCAACTAACAAGCAATAATGTACACACACAATAACACTGTGACGTCTGTTCACTATAACAATGCATTCGTAATTTCTGTTTCAATAAGTTCTCTTGGTTCTTGACTGGATATTTAACTTCAAACATTGTTGCATGTTCACAGATTCTAAGTCTGACAAAGAGTACTAGTAACGTGAAGTGAAAAATTTTATAGTAAAGACTAAATTTAAAAAAAAAAAAACAGATTATCTCTCAATAAACGGTTTTACATGTGAAATGTGGTGTAAACCTTTACTCTTCCTAGTACGCAGTGTTTCAACTTCGACGCAATTATCATGTGGTATACGTCGGTAAAGAATACTGGAATTTTTCTCAAGGTTAGCGTCTATGTAATTTTTCTCTGAGCCAGCTGGCGCACGCGGCTGCCTGCTGTGCGAGTCATTGTCTGTCTCTTTGTTGGCGCACGTCGTTATTAGGATTAAGAGACCTAACTTCTACAAATTCACCATGTCCAGAGTGTCCTGCTCTGTTTGAATCCCGCCAGTTCTGATGAAATTCAGGTCTGTCGTTATGATTATATCGTCTGCCGTCATGTCGGTAGTTCCTGTAGTTTCTTTCTTGTCGGTTAAGTGGTGGAAAATTTCTCCCTGAATTATCACTGCACGGTGGACCGTTGCGTCTGAAGTTATTCTGTCTCCCGTGATAATAATAGTTCTGGTTGCCATATTGTCTGTTTCTATGATTGTCTCTGTCATATTCATTACTACGGAAATGTGACCTTTCTCTGTAACTATTACTCTGCCAGTGGTTGTCATATGGGTGGTGTCTGTTTTGTTCATGATTTGCGTGGTAAGAATAGACTTGTCGTGTCCAGTTATTGTTTCTGTCGTCACGGAATTGTGACAGATGTGACCTGTAGTGATTGCTTTCCTGTTGTCGCATCCAGCGACTGTCTGTGTCAATTTCTAATTCTTGTAAGAGTCCCTGAAAAGCTTCAATGTCGTCTTTGCAACGTCCTGTTAAAATAATATTTCTTAAATGTTCAGGCAATTTCATTAAGCAAATGCGTATGAGTTCTTGAGGGCTGTATGGGTTTGAAAGATATTGATTCTTATGCAACATGTCTTCAAAATATTTGACAAGACTGGAAAATTCTGATTGTTCAAAGTGTTTCATCATCATGATGCTATGTTTTACTCGGTCTTGTGTAGCTTGAGACCAATATGCTGAGAGGAAGGCATGGTAAAACAACTCCTTCACTGTGACAATCGTGAATGACCGATCGCATTCTTACAGCTGGATCATTCTCTAAATAGCCATACATAAATTCTAATCTATGCTCTAATGACCAGTTGGGAGGAAAACAAGGAGAGAATTGATGGAGCCATGCTTGTGGATGAATGTCGTTGCCAGAATTCTTAAATGTTTTGAATTTACGTGTATTAATGAACAGCTTATAGTCAAAATCATCATGTCGGTCATTGTTACGTCGTTTCGGCGGTTCCATCTCAAAATTCGGTGTGCCTTGCCAATTTCTTTCATAATTTCCGAAGTGTCCTGTGTTATTATTTTGTGGTTGTTCCGTATTTCTAAGTCCTTCTTCCCGTGTTGGAGCGCGAGTGTCCTCTGAAATATGTAATTTTTGTATTACTTGTGCCAACTGATCTTGTACTTCCCGGATTTCTCTTTTGTGTTGCGTATTAATTTGATTCTGATTTTGTTTGAATTTCTTAATTTGTTCATACTCTTATGTGTCAGTGATGGCTACAGGTCTTGTGTCATTCAGATCATCATCTACCTTTGTAGATAAGTTAGTGAACTGATCTGAAAGTTCGGCTACTTTCTCCGATAGTGTACTTATTTCCTCAGTGTGTTTTTCTGAACCAAGTTTCAGAGTATCTACTGTGTCCTTTAAGTTTTCCTGAGTTGCGTAATTGAATCGGTAGATGCAACTGAGTCAGTTTTAGCTTGCAAGGTGTCGTGATTTTCATGAACAATGGTTTGCAGTTCTTTTATGGCTGCTTCGTGATTCGATAATGCATTTTCATGCCGCGAAAAAATAGTTTGAAAATGCTCACAAATTTGTGTTTTTATTTCATTACAGACTTTTTGACATTTCGATTCAATGTTATGTAACTCAGTAGTTAAATCTTCACGTGTTTGTTCAAGTGTGATGTCTAACTTTTGAAGCTTTTGCTGTGTTTGTCTCTGATTTTGTTCCATTGTGTCTAACTGTTGCTGTGTTTGTCTCTGGTGTTGTTCCATTGTGTCTAACTGTTGCTGTGTTCGTCACTGGTGTTGTTCCATTGTGTCTAACTTTTGAATATTTTGTTCCATTGTGTCTAACTGTTGCTGTGTTTGTCTCTGGTGTTGTTCCATTGTGTCTAACTTTTGAAGCTTTTGCTGTGTTTGTCTCTGATTTTGTTCCATTTGTTGCATTAGCTGTAATAACAATGCATTAGTGTCTGGAATCTGTTCCTCTACGCTTTTCGGCAGTGCATTTGCACCGGCAACATTCACATTTTGACAAGCAGAAAATGTGTCTTTACTTATTTGAGAAAACGGTGAGGACGCAAAACCTGAATCTACAGTATTTGCAAAATTGTGTCCTGTCATTTCGGATTCCTGAGGCGAGCTGTTGCCGAGCGATCGATCGATAATACTTCCCTGTTCACTAATTGTTTCACTGCCTACGCCATTGTTTGCCGCCCGCTCCATTTCCCTATGCACAATTACCAAATTACTATGTTGAACATTAGTTAATTCATTACATGGTGGCGCTAACACACTGCTTTCGTCTTCACTGTCATTTCTCAGTTTACTTTGGAGCCTAGTATTACGTTTTTCACACGCCATAATTGTCACAATATTTCACACGATAACACTGAAAAGCACAATTTGAAGAGCAAAATAAGATAACATAGCAATGGAAATAATGTCTACTTAATTGCAAGCGCAGCTGCGAAATACTTGGTGCAAATCTACATGCATGTCACAACTGTTTTACTGTACAACAATGAAAAACTACAATTACAAAGGAAATTCTCTCTATGATTACGCGCTAGCAATAAACAAAGGCTACACTAATTACACCCTCGGCTAAGGGTCGACATATGAAACGTCCCCTTTTGAAAAATTATACATGACTGTGCTTAAACTGTCACACAATATTTTTAGCGCAACGCAATCCGACTTTCAATAATCCCTACAAAAGAATGGCCCTGACTAACATTAACCTATACCTTTCACAAATCACTTACCTCACAAAAATCTTCGTTACTCGAACTAATGCAATATAGCGAGCGCCACTACCGCCAGCTAAATAAAAGATTCAAACTACTGAAGGCACTAACTACTGATAGGCATAGTTAGAAAATGAAAGATTTTAATAGAGAACAAACAATGTATTTACCTTAATAGTCATAATATATATAGCAGTTCATGACATCCAGTCTTACAAATTTCAAAACTCCGCCATCTCTCTCCCCACATCCACCACTGCTGGCGGCTCACCTCCAACTGCGCAACGCTACGCGCTATTCACATCCAGCTGCCCAACACTACAATGGCAGACAACAATGCAAACTAGCCACAGACTGCACACAGCACAGCCAGTGATTTTCATACAGAGCGCTACGTGGCGTTACCAATACAAGTACCTAAACAGCCTACTTACAAAACATACTGAATTTAGAAGACCAATTTTTTTTTTTTTTTTTTTTTTTTTTGCAGTTGTGGGGAAGGCAGATAGTCGTGTTTGGCTCATTGGTAGAATTTTGGGAAGATATGGTTCATCTCTAAAGGAGACCGCTTATAAAACACTAATACGACCTGTTCTTGAGTACTGCTCGAGCTTTTGGGATCTCTATCAGGTCGGATTGAGGGAGGACATAGAAGCAATTCAGAGGCGGGCTACTAGATTTGTTACTGGTAGGTTTGATCATCATGCGAGTGTTACGGAAATGCTTCAGGAAATCGGGTGGGAGTCTCTAGAGGAAAGGAGGAGTTCTTTTCGTGAGTCGCTACTGAGGAAATTTAGAGAACCAGCATTTGATGCTGACTGCAGTACAATTTTACTGCCGCCAACTTACGTAAGATAAGATAAGGTAAGACAAGTCCACAAAGATAAGATAAGAGAGATTAGGGCTTGTACAGAGGCACATAGGTAGTGATTTTTCCCTCGTTCTGTTTGGGAGTGGAACAGGGAGAGAAGACGGTAGTTGTGGTACGAGGTACCCTCCGCCACGCACCGCATGGTGGATTGCGGAGTATGTATGTAGATGTAGATGTAAAACCACAGTATCCTCTTAGATATTCCTATTTCTGATTCTTTTCAAATTTACAAATTACTATAACTGATGAAAATGATAATCAGATTGACTTTAATGGTGCTTGTGTAACAGTTGCGCAGTTTTAAAAATGTCTTAATTAATTTTATCCTCAATAAATCTTGAGCAAAATCGAGAGTTATCAGTTCTTCTCATTCTCTGTGAATGAGAGAAGTAAAAATAATTGAAATGCACCCAACAAGGATACCGAGATTAAAATGAATATTGGTGATGTATGGCTTCTTCCAAATCATGCACACTTGTACATGAACTTCAGAATTGTTATAGCTAATCCTGATGGATCAGACTCAGATTACCAACATATGATGGAAAATCCAATAAAAAATTAATCTATAATTATGTGGCAAAAGTATTTGATTTTGCTACCATAAAGAAATGAAATGATATTTTATCTAGAATCGAACATCCTTTTATTTCATCAAGCGCTATGTTATATTTGATTTCATCTGTTACTGATAAAATAAGCTTGGAAGCACATATTATTAATAATTGAAAAATAAGGAGTAAGAAAAGTGAGGTACTTTATCCACTTGGACAACATGGTCGATTTTTTAAAGATCATAAAGAAATTACGTGGGAATGAGATTTAACAGTAATTTTTACAATGTCTTCTATTTCTGGAGATGTAATTCTTAGATGACCTGATTATAATGATGCTGGATCTGAAATTAAATATACACTTCCTAAGGAAGGAAACATTGTAATAGAATCGATGGAAATTCGTGAACCAATTGTTAAGTATGAACTAAATGGTAAGCTAGAATAACAAGAAAATATTTTGAAAAATCCAGAAATTCCTATATCTTTCTATGAACTACAAACTGTAGAAGTTGCAGGATTGAGTGGTAAGAGAAATTTTCAAAGCTATCACAAGTTACTATAACTTGATAGAATTTTGTATGCCATATTTCGTATTTCTTGCATTACATACATCATAAAAATAATCAGTTACTTCACTCTACATTATTCTAGCAGATTAATCTACCAAATATATACTTGAAAATTGAAAGAAACGAAATTTACTTACAGGATACGTGGAATATTAAACCGCCAAATAGTTTTCTCAAAGCACACGATGCCTTTCTCGATTTTAAACGAGTTACACTACTCAGGTCAGACACTGACATAACTGCATACAATTTAGTTTCAGATTATCCCATCTATGTCATTAATATGACTAATAAAAAGAATATTGTAACTTCACAAAAAAGACTATGAAACTTTGCGCAAATTTTAATGAAAAAATTCCTTCAGATACTTTAGTGAATGAAACAATGTATGGTAAGAAAAATTTAACTTACGATGTGGAACACAGAATACTTACTGGACATTTTTAACTATGTAAATGAATAAAAAATTAGAAAAAAGTTATAAAAGTGTTGACTTCAAGTTTACATTTCCTTTTGAAGTACTTTCAGAAAGTTGAGAAAATAAAAACGCAAAAATTTTGAATGTCAATTAGAGTATGATATTTCAGATAGCTTTCATTATGTAGGTTATGGTAACATATTAATTTTCAAAATCGGTTATTATTTTGTGTGAGATCGATGTTTGATCCCCACTCATCCATACAAATAACATAGATCTTGCCTATGTAAGCCTTCTCAGACAACTGACAGATCTGAGAATCACAGCTTGTGTTTAGCCGGCTGTGTGTTGCCTGTAGATAAGATAATACTGACATAGCGCAACTGTGTCAGCAGAGCTAGCATAAGAGGAAATGAAATTATGCCGCTTGCTGGCTTTTTCCTGTTTGTTACATCTTGCTTACACATTCTATCTGCGCCATTCGCTAAGCAGTCCACAACTTCATTCAGAGATGGCACTGAAGTAGTCACCATTTACAACAGTATGGGAGTGTACTTTGTTTTTAAATAATATTCTTTTTAATGGTTCAAATGGCTCTGAGCACTATGGGACTTAACTTCTAAGGTCATCAGTCCCCTAGAACTTAGAACTACTTAAACCTAACTAACCTAAGAACATCACACACATCCATGCCCGAGGCAGGATTCGAACCTGCGACCCTAGCGGCCGCGCGGTTCCAGACTGTAGCGCCTTTAACCGCTTGGCCACCACGGCCGGCATATTCTTTTTAAATCTTATTTTGAGTGTTGTAAGGGATTTCATCATTTCGAAAAAAATACTGAAATGTGAAGAAAATAATTTATTGATACCCAAAATAAACTGATGAAAATAACCTTTTTTTAATGTACTTTGTCATTCAGGTTCCAACTATATATACGAATTGCGATAAAATACATTTGCTCTCGGAGTGTCCGAGGCTGAGAGTGGGCTGGCCACCCAAGGATCATTGATCATCAGGTCGCTGCTGTTCAAGCTCTGCCCCATCAATTAAAGACAATGGGACCAGTTGCAAAGAACAGCTACCCCGACTTCTAGATGGACTTCAAAAGAACCTGGAGGGTGAAATGAAATAAAGAGAGCAACATCCAGAAAAAAGCCCTCCAGGTTTTATTCATGTGGCGCTGAAAGTTTTTGGACTTTTCGATAACGAATTTTTTATTTAGTTAATTCTAATTGCCCAATTAAATAATAAAATTGGAGAGCCAGTAACACTTTAATGTGAATTACTCTTTGTAAGAATGACTTAAATTTTTTCTTATAGGCACCTGTTATAGAAAAAATATTAAATTGATTTTCTTACATTCATCTTTTGTATCAAAAAAATAATTATTTTATAATAACTGAATGTGATTAAAAAATTCGTCTTTATTAATTTTCTAAGTAATTTAATATAAAATAGACGTTTTAAATGAAATTATGTGAGTTAGACCTAACATTGTGGCCTATAGTAGCTATAAAGTGTAAGATCTAGCTAACTTGGGTCGGTCATGGCGTGAGCGAGAGCGAGCGTTACCCTATTGGTAGAGGTCTGCGCGGATGTGGATATCCGCCGATATATCCGCGGATATCCGCAGTATTTGTTACTTGGCGGATAAAATCACGACCGGCGCGGATATCCGCGTGTCATCTGCGGATAATGAGCAAGGCATCTGCCCAGTACGTATGTTGCAATGTTAGTTGGAAACTTCAAGTCTGTTGACATTTTTGGAATCTTGCAGCGCCCGGGTAGAGCGGATGTCTGTTGTCCTCAGCCCCCGGCTACGACCGACGTAGCTGTACCCAAGAGATCTGCGCCTAATCCGTTTCCGCGACTGTGTCATTTGTGTGGCCTGTGAAGTGCTCTCTGGGTGGCGAACCTGCCCACTGTCTGCCAGACAGATGCCCGTTGCAATTTTCCGCTGCCTTCAGTTAGCCCTTTGTGGTGACCGAGTGACAACGTGCATCGTAGCAAATATCAGTGAGAGTTCTTTCTTCAAATGAACACCATATCGATGAATACAATTTCGTGTAAGGTAAAAAAAGGTGATTTTACATTAGTGAAGGAAAACAAATTGAAATCGCCAATTTGGAAAAAATTCGGATACGTATTTGATGGCAACGAAAAGGTAAAAGATATAGTGGCTTGTTTTGCATGTAAAAACTGAACATAAAAGTGGAACTTCAAATTTGCTAAAACATTCGTGTGAGGCTGGACAGAGTAGCATAATTACTTATTTAAACACCAAGACAGACGTTAAAGTTCCTGAAGTTCCGCCAAATTTGAAGACAGAGCGGTGGCACGGCGGGCCTTGTAATTAATTACAAGTGGGATTTCAAACTACGGCTCACGACCACCAACAAGCTGTGACTGCGATAGCACATGAAAGATTATTGTAATCACATTGAAAACTTACAAAATATTCAAATCATCCAAAATAATAATGTGTCTTTTAATTTACCAGCCAATTAGTAAAGGTAAGGGCCGAAATTCGTAACGAAATTGAACATTTTAACTGTAATTCGGTATTGCTTAACAGGGAACAGTGCCTAACATTTGAAGTTATGGGACAGTGGTTTTTATATAGACATCTTGAAATCGTTTGCAGCTCTATTAAACTTTGAAAAAAATTATTTTTTAACATTGAAACTATTAACTGCGAAATCTACTGCAAATTTTATCTTAGTAATTTAGACCAATGTTGAGGATGTTTTAAAGTGTGAAAAACTTTGCTTGGTTGAGAATGAAACAGACATTTCATTTATCGCTAGGTCTTAATTCGATAAACCAGCCAAAAGGTGAGGTTCGAGATTTCAATCGTTTTTTTAGCTAAAGCTAAATGGACTCCTAATTTCTATAACCAGTGATTTTGTTGTCACTCTTCGGAAGACGAGTTATTTCTTCCAGACAACGTCAATTATTGCTGGTAGTTTAATTTTTTCACAGGTGCGCCAGCGTTTTACAGTGTAGGCCTAATACTGTAAATATTTTCACCTGGAAATGACGAGGACTGAACGCGTAAGCTATAATATAATCATCAGCTGACATGAATGGCTTCAGAATTTGACACATCCAAGCAGTGAGTACAAAAAAGCTGTCAGTAAATGATGCAATGTGCTAGTAACAGCTTAAAACCATCTTCATTTTCAGATGCCTTGGCACAAGAGCAGCGAAATATAATTGTTTCTATACACGTATTTTCATCATTTAATACTATTATATTGAATTTTATTATTTTAAATAGCGTTTCCAATCTCACGAGATCCGAGCCGCTACTGTGTGTGCTCCGGAGCGCCAATGCTTTCCTGTTTGGAATGGTCTGCTTTAGAGTAGGTATAGAGAATTTCCTGTGATTTAAGTTGTCGCAAAAATGGCACCCTAACAATAACTATGTCATTACATATCATAATTCTAAGTACTACTGTCCATTACTATCAATTGTTCTTGTTGTGGTCTTCAGTCCTGAGACTGGTTTGATGCAGCTCTCCATGCTACTCTATCCTGTGCAAGCTTCTTCGTCTCCCAGTACTTACTGCAACCTACATCCTTCTGAATCTGCTTAGTGTATTCATCTCTTGGTCTCCCTCTACGATTTTTACCCTCCACGCTGCCCTCCAATACTAAATTTGTGATCCCTTGATGCCTCAGAACATGTCCTACCAACCGATCCCTTCTTCTGGTCAAGTTGTGCCACAAACTTCTCTTCTCCCCAATCCTATTCAATACTTCCTCATTAGTTATGTGATCTACCCATCTAATCTTTAGCATTCTTCTGTAGCACCACATTTCGAAAGCTTCTATTCTCTTCTTGTCCAAACTATTTATCGTCCATGTTTCACTTCCATACATGGCTACACTCCATACGAATACTTTCAGAAATGCCTTCCTGACACTTAAATCAATACTGGATGTTAACAAATTTCTCTTCTTCAGAAACGCTTTCCTTGCCATTGCCAGCCCACATTTTATATCCTCTCTACTTCGACCATCATCAGTTATTTTGCTCCCCAAATAGCAAAACTCCTTTACTACTTTAAGTGCCTCATTTCCTAATCTAATTCACAGCTTTACTGTATGATTACTATCAATTACTCATTCAAAACTTAAATATATGCGGATGCGGGTAAGAAACTTGCGGATGCGGATTAATTGCTACGGATGCGGATGCGGTTGCGGATTAGGAGCTTGCGCATGCGGTGCGGATGCGGATTGCACTTTTTTTATCCGCGCAGACCTCTACCTACTGGAAAACGACTTCTGGAATGCAGTTCATGAAGCAGCACAGCAAGTCGAGTCACCAGACCAACGTACAGTTTTGCAGTCAGGGTGAGTGGGTTACCAACGAGAGTACTCCTGCTGTCCCACGAAATCGCACCCAGAACATAACTCCAAGAGTAAGTTCAGTGTGTCTATCACGCATATAGCTTGGGTGCAGGCCCTCAACTGGCCATCTTATAATAAACACACGACCATCACTGGCACCGAGCAGCAACCAGCTTTCACCAGAAAACAAAAAAATGGTTCAAATGGCTCTGAGCACTATGGGACTCAACTGCTGAGGTCATTAGTTCCCTAGAACTTAGAACTAGTTAAACCTAACTAACCTAAGGACATCACACACATCCATGCCCGAGGCAGGATTCGAACCTGCGACCGTAGCGGTCTCGCGGTTCCAGACTGCAGCGCCAGAACCGCGCGGCCACTTCGGCCGGCTCACCAGAAAACACACCAGACCTTCACTCTACCCTCTAGTGAGCTCTCGCTTGATACTACTGAAGTCGCAAAGGGAGGTGGTTTGGGGGCAGTGGAATGCACGCTACAGGGCGTCTGACTGTGAGCTGTTCTTGAAGTAACCTATTAGTAACAGTGTGTTGTGTCACTGTGGTACCAGCTGCTGCTTAGATTGCTGCTGCAGATGCAGTACGATGCGCCAGAGCCATAGGCTAAACACGATGGTCTTCCCTTTCGGTAGTGCCACGTCGCCGTCAAGAAGTGCGGTCTTCTTGTGACCGTACATTCTCGTGACCACCGCTACCAGCAATTACGTACAGTGGCCACATTCCTACCAAGTCTTTCTGCAATATCACGCAAGGTACTCCCAGCTTCTTCTGCCCCTATTACACGACCTCGTTGAATCTCAGTGAGATGGTGATAATGGCGTCTTCGTCACATTAAATGCATTCCTGATTAATATCAACTCACCACGTCCCATCTCAAAGCTAACTAACGCTCACTACCTTTACAGCGTGTATTTAAAGCAAACCTAATTCGTGACCTCTTAGTGGAGCTACTGGCGCCACTCGTATGCGACTGGAGAGAAATGTGAACGGACAATATCTTCCAGATGTAGAAACAAGCCAATCAACTTTCGTTTGCGTCGCACAACTTCTTGGTGTTGCGATTTTTTTTCTATCAGTGTATGATCAGAGCACATCACGTACTAAGTTTTACATGCAATAACTGTGTTTCTCATCGACTTAGCATTGTTTACGCATCTGAAATTTGAAAGACATATCTCAGTTAATACAGAACTGATGACCATTTTGCATCATATTCGTTAGCCTTCTTGAGAGGCCGAGGGCCGGATGCACAAAGTCGCGTACCGGCACAGCCTCACTATACCAGAATGAAGTAAGTGCAAACTGCGTAGCGCAATCGGGACGTTAACGACAATGGGTTAGTTATAAATTGTTGACAACCTTTATACCGGAGATGAGAGGGAGAGTATCTCCTTGGTTTGAAGTAAATAAGTTTCCTGAAAATAGGTTACAGAATTGCAATAGGCAGAAAAGATTGCTTAGTTTCTATCCAGTTTATTCTCACATATACTTATGTGAGGTGTGGGACCATAAACCGCTTAGTAAGATTCAGTCCCTTTATTCAGACTTGCTACTTCAAAGCTAATTGCCGGTATATATAAGAAACAAGTACAAAACAGTCACTTGTTCTTGGTTAGCACTGAAATCTCTCTAAGTAGTTGAGACAAAGACTGACAGCCTCTGTTCAACACTATTCCAATGAAACTCTAAAAATCCTACTTGACCTGCAGTTCCTGAGTGTCCACCACAGTCTATCACCGTTCTCTCGTGGTTGAAGTCTTTACCAGCTGTATCGGCTGCTACGGGCCTACTCGGCCCCGCTGGTGTCTCGCTGCGGAATCTCCAAACTGCCGGCACTGACTCTGAATCTGCATCTGAATCTCTGCCTCTAGCTGCTCCGCCGCCTGGCCTTTTATTTCGTTTCTCATGTACTTGGGTGCGCACGAGTTAGTTTGTTTCACATGACCCTTACATTTCTAAGTGATCGGATTGCACGAGAATGCCTATGGCTCCACACGACACTTTCGTTTCTAGCCGCACACAACTTAATTTGGTTCCTCACGAGTATTTTCCGCACATGACTGGCACTCTCTTGCTGTATTATCGCAATCTTCCATTGCGCAAGTTTGATTCATGTTGCTTCAAGCCATACTTGGCAGCCTCCGCCGCTTATCTTGTCCCTATGTCCTGGTGGACTATTTCTTAATGTCGGCTGGCTGTTTGCCTATGGAGCCTGGACTCTTACTAGCAAGAATAAAAATTAAAAATTTCTACTGCCACAACAACATGCAGCCACAAGTTACGGCAACGACAGGACTGAAGACCTCGGCCCATCGCCAACGCTTGCCGAGCTGGGTGAGTGGGCGAGCCGCGTCCGCCGGGGCGCGCTAATATCCCTCGCTAATTGGTGCCTCATCCACGGCGGCAGATGGTCGCCTTAATTGGAGGCACTCTTCAGCACCACCCTCCACGGGAAAAAGCGTTTTTACGCCAAACACCCCGTCCTGCTCCTCGTCTACACTCGAGAAATTGCACGCGCGGCGCGAAATTGGAAGTTAAGTGATTAATTGCGTTAGTCTCGTAATGCGCGATAAAGATTCGACGGCAGCTGCCGGCGGCTTAAGTCCGTTACTGGGACGGCCTCTGCTCGGCTGTCGAGGTGGATTCCTGGCCCCACGGCGCGCCGCCCTCGTGCTCCCCATGAATTATTCAAGACGTCGACGACGCGCACCTGTGCCCCGGACAAAACTCAGAGCAGAGTGCGAATATCGGCAAGTTTTTGTCGGCATGCAATCAGGAAGAGTTCGTACTTCATAAGTCGAAGGCAGGCGACTCGGTTATTCCATCTTCTTTCAGGCCCGGCCCGCTTGGAGCGACGTCCTCCCGAGTTTGGTTCCTGGCATTAAGTTGGGCAGGTAGACAGAATTTGTATGCACGCTCTTCACCAGCAGACAGGATCGTCGAGTCTTACCGTCGAGTCTTACTCGTGTCAAGTAAAGGTATATTCATGATAGTGCGATCTCATTTCAGAAACAAAGTAATTGGAGAGAAAATTCTCAAGGAAGTCATACAGGCACACTGTTCTTCTTGATCTATATCACTGACTGAGGTGGCAATCTGGCGGCTCTCTCATCTATGATGACGTAGTTTGCCGCCTAGTAAAGTCAACACAAGATCAAAATGAATGACAAAATTATTTAGACAAGATGGTACGAAAATGGTAGTTGACCCTTGACTGCCACATCAGTACCAAACAAATTCAGTTAAATTTCGGTTAGCCGGCCGCGATGGTCGAGCGGTTCTAGACGCTTCAGTCCAGAACCGCGCGACTGCTACGGTCGCAGGTTCGAATCCTGGCTCGGGCATGGATATGTGTGATGTCCTTAGGTTAGTTAGGTTTAAGTTGTTCTAAGTTCTAGGGTACTGATGACCTCAGATGTCAAGTCCCATAGTGCTCAGAGCCATTTGAACCATTTCTAAAGTTTCGGTTACACGATAAACAACACAGATTTAAAGGTTTATACCTTGTGTTATTTGTTGTGAGCTAAACTGGGCTGATTTCCGTTCCTTAACTTCGTCTGTGTCTCTGTTAAATGTTATCTAAGCAATACAGACGGTGTGATTACGTAAACACTATCTGATAGAATGGGTACCCAAACGCAACTGGAACAGTATAACAGTATTCCAGTTAACGTTTACCAAAAAAAAGCTAGAAAATGTAAAACATTGTACTAAATAAGCAAACCTATGAAATTCTGTGTTCTGTGTGAACAATGCTATAATGCATGATGTCACAGTACGTAACTTGCAGTTCCAATACACAAAGCAAACCGAAAAAAAATCTAGATAAAATTACAGATCGAATTGAAATCTCCAAAACGCCCCGTAAATTTACCTATCAAACTGACAAATTAAAATTCCAAACATTAAATGATGCACACACAAAGAATAAGACTGTCTGACAATGAAATGAGATCTGAATTGAACTTTCCCGAAACTAAACCAGATAATAATTTTTAAGTGCAATGCATAACAGTGAATGATTTAACTGTGTCCTGACTGATTTTCACCTTAGAAAAATTTTCATGGCTTAGTACTGTTCGAAAGTGGTGAAAGTACAAATGCAGCTAAGGAAAAGAAAGATTTGCATAACTGCAGTGCAAGGATATGAAACTATTCTAAGCAGATTATGCTCAAATGGTTCAAATGGCTCTGAGCACTATGGGACTAACATCTGAGGTCATCAGTCCCCTAGAACTTAGAACTACTTAAACCTAACCAATCTAAGGACATCACACACATCTATTCCCCAGGCAGGATTCGAACCTGCGACCGTAAAAGCCGCGCGGTTCCGGACTGAAGCGCCGAGAACGACTCGACCACCGCGGTCGGCGCAGATTATGCTTCACGAGCGAGATGGCGCAGTGGTTGTTAGCACACTGGACTCGCTTTTGGGAGGACGACGTTTCAAACCCGCTTCTGGCCATCCAGATTTACGTTTTCCGTAATTTCCCTAAATCGCTGGACGCAAATGCAGGGATGGTTCCTTAGAAACGGCACGGCCGATTTGTCATCCGGCTCTAATGACCTCGATGCCCAAGGGACTTCAAGCCCATTCTTCCTTCCTTCCTTCCCTAGATCATGTTTCACTGTGTTCTGCGAAGAGCAATGCGACAACACATAATTACAAAACAATATTTACGTGAGGAGACGGTGCTAGGTTTTTAATTTACTGAATGACTGAAAAGAGTTTAACTTCTAAAAAACTGTATTGCGAAAATTCATTACTTAACAGTTAATCTGTCTTTAAAAATATTCTCTTCTCATTAAGAAAATATTACTCTGCCATGAAATTGGTTACTGAAATGGTAGAGGAGTGCTAAATCTACAGCTCTAAGTACAAGCTATGTGAATAGATAAAAATGGTTCAAATGGCTCTGAGCACTATGGGACTTAACATCTGAGGTCACCAGTCCCCTAGAACTTAGAACTACTTAAATGTAACTAACCTAAGGACATCACATACATCCATGCCCGAGGCAGGATTCGAACCTACGACCGTAGCGGTCGCGCGGTTCCAGACTGAAGAGCCTAGAACCGCTCGACCACATCAGCCGGCTGTGAATAAATAATTCTGCTTGATCTCGTCTCGTAAATCGAATTAACTGACCGGAACCAATAAAGAAAAGTCGTGTTAAAACTCCCCCTTTTTTAAGCAGATCATTAACTACGCGCAAGCAAGCAATGCAGCGACAACATTAGCTGGATATCTTCACACTTCTCAAATCATTTTTTACCAGAACACATCTCCAAATAGCAATATCATCTGCATTTGTATCACTGTGCTCTGCCAGCTATTTCCACAGCGCTGAGTATGGTGACCAACAGCCGATTCCCTTAATCACTTCTCACTGAATGCTGCTGGCAACGATAATGCTACTGACAACCAACGATCACGTAGCAGCGTAGCTTGTGCTCAGAATCTCTGTGGCGTAATACATCGACTACTGAAAACTTCTGTTTGAAAAATATTCAGCTTACAAATATGATAAATGACACATCCAATAAAGATAGAACTCACGTCACTTTCACCGAACCCGATAAAGTAAAACTAGTACACTTACAGGTTGTCGATTCAAGTACTATATACCTAAAGATTGCATATATGAACAATTTAAACTGGAAGCGTTGCATAGGTAATGTCATGGGATGGTATATCAAACGCTATGTTTTATTTGAAGAACAGCCAGAAGGTGCAACAAATCTAGGTGATAGATGGACTGCAGTAAACTTGTCTTCCTCCACAGTACTGCTGCACAGCATGAGATCGTTACCAGGGAGGATTCATGTAAAAGGAAAAGGGAGGATTGGAGGTTAACGTCCCGTCGACGTTGCGGTCATTAGAGATGGAGCACAAGCTCTGATCATCTGCCACACCATTTTCAAAGGAGCCATTCCGGCATTTTACCTCGAGCGATTTTTAGTAATCACGGAAAACCTAAATCTGAATGGGCCGACTGGCATTTGAACAGTCGTCCTCTCGAATGCAAGTCCATTGTAGTGACCACTGCGCCACCTCCTTCCGTCAGGATGCTGAAGGGCGTCGAAAGGTTCATAGAAGGGCAGTTCGTTCTGTATTATCACGAAATAGGAAACAGAGTGTCGCGGATATGGTAAGCGATTTTGGTTGGCCATCATTAAAACCAAGACTATTTTCGCTGTGATGAGACCTTTTTACCAAATTTTAGTCATTATTTATCTGCTCTGGATACCTAAATATGTTATCGGCTTGCATCCACATACGAAGAAGTGACCATCGTGATACAATAAGATAAATCAGAGATCGCAAAGACGAATTAAGATCTTCATTTTTCCCAGATTGTGTTCGAGAGTGGCACGGTACAAAAATGGCCTGAAATGGTTTTTCGCCCTCTCTGCCAGACACTTAAGTGTGAATTGCAGAATAACCATGTTGATGCAGATGTGAATTAATGAACAGAAACGCTTGGGGTCTGAAGTAATCGATAATGGTATGCTCAAAACTAATATTTTGTTCTTAGAAGTAATTTGTGCTTAATGATGTCTGCATCCTTGTACAACTAATCTACAAATCACTGCCAGTTCCCTAATAATGAGTATTAACTGTAAATTGTCACATCTGTTTCTGTGTTGAGATTATCATGGAAAAGAACAGTTCAAAAGTTAAATAGTACTTTGTCAGATCTCTAGTATCTATTGGTAATAACCGAATAATGTTCCGCCTGGTAACCACTCAACAGAAATAAACAAAACCTGTTAAAAAAGTGATTGGTTGAATATGGAGACTGAAATCTTACTCCAATGTCTATATCTACGAAACATTGGTCTTTTGCTTTACTTCGACAATATAGCATACCGACTATAGAATTCCCCTTTTCTCTACATCGAACAAATCCGAGAACGCTATATTTCTCGAAAATTTGATAACCATAACCTGTCCATATACCTATGACTTCCGACACGGCTAGCCTTGTGCTCGCAACAAATCATTACAACTTTTCACCTACCCAACCTCCGCATCATCTCCGTACGATATATCAACGACTTTTACAGTACGACCATTGTCCCGACATCTATTCTACCCAAACAACTAAGAGAATTTTCTTTTCCAGCTGACAGTGTTCCCTTCGTTTGTGGCGACATACTGTCAGCAAATTAGTCACTAAATAACTGGGTGGTGATTACTCACCATTAGCGGAGACTACCAACGCTGGACAGGCACTGAAGAAGATGAAGAAGGACAACGTGAGGTTTTTGCGGCTTGCTTTCTAGATCGTGATGGATCTCCATGCTTTTTGGCCGTTGCTTCACTTTCTTACTTAGTGTGAAAATCCTGTGCTTAATATTTCGTTAGCACGGCGGCGAACACATTACTCTTCATCTTCTGCTCTACTCCTTGATCTACGGAGATCTCTGCTCACTCCAAGCTCCGGCGACGCCTCGCTGTTGAATATTTCATGCGGCGCCAGAAAGACACGTGATATGTATTCCGAAAGAAAATAAAAAAAACGCTGTTACACCATTCTGCGGCGTTATTGGTTATAGAACGGCACGCGCAGTCAATAACGCTAGAGCCATATCGAAAAGAGAAAGTCGGAAATCGATGGCAACGTCGCGGTGAAGGTACACTGCAGCTGCTATGAAATTCCTGAGCGCTTCCATGCTTTCTTGGCTCCAGCGATGTGCCCGTCGAACTACGGCGCTGGAGGCACAATGTAGATCACTGCAGCAATCTCCATAACGTGCTTCTTCTCCATTCTTTCATGATGTTGCGGTAGATCATTATACTGAAAATAGAGGCACGTTTGTTTCGACGCACGGTGAGTGAATTAAGGCACAAGTGCTCCTGCGACGGTCTGCCTCTTCACATTTTGACCATTCCAGTGTGCAGAGCAGTTACTTTTAAGGAGGGACATTAATGAAATTGACCGAAAATGTCAGTTTTCAATTTTTCTTATTGTTTAGTAGAGCTCACGGACAAGAAGTTCCCAAAGTGCCTCAAAAATAATTAAAATTGAGACGCGAACTTACCGCCACACCCACTTTTTGAAGCAAACAGGTTCAGAGGGATAACAACCCTTACAATCACAAGGAAAGGCTTCCAAATTGTATCCCGGATGTTGTAAAGCTGACTTACAGATTCCTGGCCGATCTTGAACTTATAGAAAAGTGTGTTCATGGCAAAACCCAGACTCCAACTGAGTCTCTAAATTTACTCATGCGGAAACTATGCCCTAAGACCACATTTTCATCTGCTACAGTTGTTAGAATTGCAAATTACGATGCAGGTTTTCTATTTAATGATGGGAACGTAGGGAAGATGAAACTATTAGAAAGAATGGGCTTTAAGATAGGACATTTCACTAAAATTTTCTTAAGAAAAATAGATTTACAGCTTTAAATGCGAACATTTTAGGTTAGGCTTTACCGTGATTGTTATTGACATTAAATGAAACAACAAGTTTACTGTTACCAGTCACTGTTTATTTATCTCCACGACGCGTTTCAGGGGTTTAAACCTCCATCATCAGGTAGATTTACATTTGTTAATATGTCATTTTTGTGTGTGTGTGTTGTGTTACGATTTTTTGGAGGAACGTGTGGCACTGTCTCCAGTGGTCAGAGGTTCCTTTCACAGTTATTACACATTACGTATACATGTAATGTGTTACAACTGTGAAAGGAACCTCTGACCATTGGAGACAGTGCCACAAGTTCCTCCAAAAAATCGTAACACAACACACACGCAAATGTCATGTTAACAAATGTAAATCCACCTGATGATAGAGGTTTAAACCTTTGAAACGGGTAATGTAGAGAATAAACAGTGACTGGTAACTGTAAACTTGTTGTTTCATTTAATAGATTTACAGCGCCTATCTGCAGCTGGAGAGTTAGTTGAAGACCCGATAAAGGAAAGAAGGCATAAAACAAGAAACCAGAAGAGAAGCCTTGAAGGGAAAGAGGAACCTGATTACAAATCTGGGGCCTTCTGAGGAAGCGATGTCAGAAAAAACGTTAGGTTGAGCTTCAAATTGCATTTCTTGAAAATCATGTTTTTATAAGTTTGTGTCCCTTTTTCTCAGAGTCTATGAAGGATATAATTACGGAATTTTGTACACTTATTTCAATAAACCCAATAAATGTTGTCTAAAGAGCAAATTTTTAAATTCTGAAGGTAAGATGAATAATAATTAAGAAATTATTTGAAATTCTCCTATTTGATATATATTCAAAAAAATTATGCGAGAAGCTTACTATGTGCAAGAAGGTCAAACAGAGAAAATTTTGTGGAAATCTGTCACATAGTTTCTGAGACAAAGTTGCATATACAATTTTTCTAAACTAATTTTTTTTAATTCAATGAAAGAGCATGGTACAAAATTTCATTGCCTTATCTTCAGAATTGTAGATTTGGTGCATTTTTTTAAATAGTGGTGTTTTTCATGAGCATCACCCATCAAAGTCATGGAACTACGTAGCTAGTCAGCCATGTTCATGGGTTGTTAGACACAGAGCGTAGTTTAATATGAATTACAGGAACAAAATTCGTTAAAAGAAACGAAAAAATTATATCAGTGTACACTACCTGACGAAAAAAGTGAAGCACCCGGAGGACGTGGTCGGTTGTCAATGAAATTTCGTGTACACACATACACCATCGGCGGCTACAATTCTCTGCGATATGCAGAATAACCTGCAGTGTGCATTAGTGTTTTTCGTATTTACTGTTGGTACCAGGCCTGGTAGGATATATAAGAAGCGTGAACAGCGCTCGATGAAGAGTGATCACAGTGAGGGACACGGAGATGCCACACACTCGTGTGAGACAGTGTTGTCAGCACCTGACAGAGTTTGAAAGGGGCCTCATTGTGTGTCTCCGTGCGGCCGGCTGGTAGAATCGTGCGATATCTAGTTTTGCGGGGTATTCGAATGTGACAGTGCCCCACTGTTGGAGCGCATATGAAAGTGAGGGCGTGCACACCCATCATCAAGGTTCTGCTCTACCACGCCTGACCACCACAAAGCAAGATCGCTATATTGTACACCGAGGACATCGTTAGTCCCCAACATCTGCACTTGCCATACGAGAAATAGTAATGGACTCCCTGCAACACCGTATGTCATCCCGCACTATTGATCGGAGACGTGCAGCAGCCACACTAGGTAAATACTATCCTATGGATAGGCTGCCGTTAACACCACAATACAAACGGCTACGGGTGCAGTGGTGCCGTGATCAGCAAGCACGGACTGCTGACGAATGGCGTCGCCTTGTGTTCAGCAATGAACCGCCGTTTTCCACTGCTCCGGATGACAATCGTCGGCGGGTTTGGTGGCGACCTGGGCCGAGGTCCCACTCTTCTAATGGTTTGGAGAGACAAAACAGCGTTACTCCTTGTCTCGTGATGTGGGAAGCCATCGCGTTTGACTTCAGGTGACGGCTGGTAGCGATTGAGAGAACTCTGACGGCACAAAGGTGTACATCACGCACGTCCTGCGTCCTCATGCGACAATAACGTGGTGCGATTTTTCAACAGGACAACGCGCATTCACACGTGACTCGTGTCTGTATCATCTGTCTGCGAGATGTTAAGGTACACACCCGGCAACCAGAACATTCCCCAATAGAACACTTGTGGGATCTGCTTGGCAATATCCAGGATATCAAGAACCAGTACGACAGTTGTCGGCCAGCTTGCGCCAGGAGAGGATGCAACGGCTTAGGACACCATTACCAACGAGATTAGTGAATGTATGCTAGCCAGAGCAGATCCAACGTTGTATTGGTAAGTAGGCTCACACCACCAAGTAATTAATACATTTCAAAAATGGTTCAAATGGCTCTAAGCACTATGGGACTTCACATCTGAGGTCATCAGTCCCCTAGACTTAGAACTACTTAAACCTAACTAACCTACGGACATCACACACACATCCATGCCCGAGGCAGGATTCGAACCTGCGACCGTAGCAGCAGCGCGGTTCCGGACTGAAGCGCCTAGAACCGCTCGGTCACAGCAGCCGGCTTGTACATTTCACTCAATTCTGCAATCACTGATATAACATCGCATACCTTCTCAGCCCGTGAAGTTCCATTTCTTTCCCTCCTCCTCTTCTGTGTGCTTCACTTTTCTTGTTGGCCAGTATATCTCCAGAACCGTATGGGACGCGTGTAATTAGCTTAAATTACCTAAGTTCTGCCAGTTTGTTATTTAGCGGCAGAAGCGTGAAGTGTTTTATGCCATATAATGATTTATTGTGTAAACATCGTCCAACAACCACAATAGTTACGTTGCAGGTTTCAGCAGTTTATCGCCATCTTAAGATGTGATTAATCCACTAACAGGTTCATCATTATACATTTCAATTTTTGTATGATATGACGAAGCTGTTAGTGGATTAATCACATCTTAAGATGGTGATAAATTGCTGAAACCAGCAATGTGACTATCGTGGTTGTTAAGTCGTCTTGACATAATAAATTACTATTGTCGAAAAATTATTAGGAAAAAGGATTTGAAACGATATGGGAAATACTATTTGAACGATTTAACAATTTTTTGAGATTATTGTGGAATATATTACCGGATAAAGGAGGGGTTTCGGCTATCCGAACATTCACTGTAGCCAATGAAGAAAGATAAGATTTCGTTACGAATACATAGGTATAAAAATTAAAAAGCGTTCTTATGTTTCTTCTTGAAATGATTTTTTTATGCTCTTCAACGCTGCGGTGACACGTTGGTGTTTCCCTCCATTATTGCTGGTATATTCTTGCAGGTCCTTACGATCGTCCAAAATTGTTACGATGGATTTTCATGGACTGATAAATAAGTATTCAAGCAACTTTTTAAAACTGTCTTGAATATATTTTCCACTGAACCTTTACGTAATACATTCACAAGGTTAATAATACTTTATGTGCTTACATTTTTTACGCATACGCCTAGTCTCTTTCATATCTCTACACAGACAGCTACTAATTAATTAGTGTGCACTGAATTGCTCATTAATAATCATCTCTAGCCTCGGTATCTTTATCGTTCTTACAGATGTTATCGCTATCTAGTGTCCAGAGAGCACGTCTTTTAATCAACTTAGAAATTACCGCCACATTACATAAACATTAAAACGATCACATAAGCATTCTTCCGTTTGTCAATATGTCATTTCAAAAAAAAATTAATTGTCATTATAGGTAAAATGGCAATTGAAACTTCCACCAGAACATTACATGTTATTCCTGAACACCGTCAAACGTAGCTCTGATATGTTGACTATATACAGCTGACCACATACGATATTTTTGGGTGCCTTTCAACTAAATACAAGCTAATCCAAAATTACTTTGGCTGGCACATCAATTAATTTTTCTAGGAGGATGTGACAGCCACGTTGAAGGAGTGTGATCCGGAAACAGGACTGGAACTTCTTCACATTTTACTAACAGAATGGCAAAATTTTCAGGAGAAACAACAGAGACGTCCGTTCATTGAGGCATCGTAAAATAATGAGCAGCCTAACTATATTTCCGTCAAAAAGCCTCAAGTTACCTTATTTTCTATGGAATATGCGCCGTAGATTATTGTAGAGATCAACGCTATGACACGCTTTACATCAACGGCAGCACTTCCTCGTCGATGGTTACAAATGCGGCTGCTAATCACCCATGAGGTGTCTCGTATTACATTCAGGCTGCAGCAACAATTGTTCTGTAATTTATCGTCATACATTCGCAAGTGTCGGAACCCTTTGCCGTATTTACTCGAATCTAAGCCGCGCTCGAATCTAAGCCGCACCTGAAAAATGAGACTCGAAATCAAGGAAAAAAAATTTCCCCGAATCTAAGCCGCTCCTGAAATCTGAGACTCAAAATTCAAAGTAAGAGAAAAGTTTTAGACCGCTCCTGCAAATCGAAACAAAGTTGGTCCATTGTAACGAGAAACACAATTGAGGTCGAATGGATGAAGATACAGCTACAGTAGTTTGGTTCGAGTCGTAAGCTTAACAGTTAAACTTTACCAAGTAGCCATTGCTATGTGTCCGGCGCTCTGTCCGTATTTAAACGGGTACCCTTCCTTTTTCGCTTGCTTCGTCTGGTTTGAATCGATTGCGTATTCTGCTTTGATCTGATAAGTGCCGTTCTCTTTGTTACAGGGGTTTACGTCACTCTAAGCTGAAAATGCATTATTGTTCTGCGTCCTGCATTGTTTGTCGCATTCTGATAATGAGTGTGTCCGCAGCTCGTGGTCGCGCGGTAGCGTTCTCGCTTCCCACGCCCGGGTTCCCGGGTTCGATTCCCGGCGGGGTCAGGGATTTACTCTGCCTCGGGCATGGATGTGTGTGGTGTCCTTAGGTTAGTTAGGTTTAAGTAGTTCTAAGTTCTAGGGGACTGATGACCATAGATGTTAAGTCCCATAGTGCTCAGAGCCATTTGCACCGTTTGATAATGAGTGTTTACGACCTGTCGCCGCTCGCGGCATGGCTTGCTCTTGTGCGCGCTACCGCGGCTTACAATAAAAAAAGAGAGGAATTGTCTCATAAGCGAAACAATGGCAAGAGACTGCTATTTGTTGTTACTTAACGCCACTGCTTTCTTTGATGATGATCAACAAGAATCAAATAATAGACTGCGTATGATAGAAGATGTTCTGAACGAGAGTTTAGCAAAAATTTTTCTCCGTTTGAAAATATTTGCAGACGCCTCTTTAGTACATTACATTCTGCACAGAAATTAGAGTCATCTTAGATTTAAAAATCTAGTCAGTTGTCGTGCTTCATTTCTGACTGTATCACTATTCAGCATAAGAATAATACGACTATAAACATGACATGATATGTATATTCTTCCGCGTTTGCTGTTGTCTCACTCTAGTTTCGTAGTTTATTAGGCAGACAGGATTTAAATGAGATAGCAGCAAGTACGAAAGAGTACATGGCATAATGTTTACATTCTTCTACCTTTTCTTTTAATTTATTTACTGACGCAGAGGTTTTGGCGCTATATCTTTGTGCCTGCAAAGCATACCTGTGTTGCGCTACATATGTTTGACGGCAGAAGTTAGTTGTGGCGACACCTACCAACATTTTTCAAAACTTTCGCTTACTTTGCACTCGATTCTGAGCCGCAGGCGGTTTCTTGGATTACAAAACCGGGAAAAAAACTGCGGCTTAGATTCGAGTAAATACTCTTCTAATGAAACCACTGTTACAACAGCTACAATTCCATCTATGTACACACATATAAAATATTTTTAAATTTCCACGTGACGTAGTATTCATAACTTTATAAATAAAAATACGCTCACAACACAGTGACAGTAATAAAATGATAATTACAAAACATGCAATTAGCCCATCATTTTTATATGTTAGAACTAAGTGCCATCTTTTTTAAAATGTATTATACATTACTTTTTATATTCCTTGGTTATAATTTTATATATGCTCATATGTATGCCCTTTGTTGCTAGCACAACGGATACATAGATGTGACTCAGTTACTGTAAACTGTCAATCTGTGTTTACATTAATCATAAATATGTACATTTCGGGATATGCCATAGCATTATACTTCTATGAAGAAGATAATGACATCTGCTAAACCGGTACTATGTAAGTTTTTGTAATGTACTTCTCATACTTCACATAAATGTATAGCCAAGGTCTAAAGATTTATAATAGTCCTGATTTTGTAGGCTTCCAAAGACGACAAATTAATTTGTCGAAATCGGTAAAGCATAATAAAAATATATTTGCAAATATTATCAGAATTTTATTCTGAAAAAAATAATAAAGCTGTCGTACCTTAGAGAAAGACCTTGCCGAGAGCCTGAGAAAATTCTGGTCATATGTCAAATCACCGGGACGAAGGCTTCTGGCCAGTTACTCGTCCAATCGACTGTCCAGTCTCACGTTGCAATACAAGACAGCGAAAGGGAAGCTAAAGTTTTAAATTTCGCTATCGGACGACCAAAGAGTAACATCTCTAGAGCTCGTCCAGAGCTGGCGTCCTAAAAGGAAACCGTGCACAGTGTTAATGATGAGGGCCAATAACCTTAGGTTTTGTGGCCACGATCGAGAAAGATTGTTGTCCGACCAATTGACTGATCACCGCAGATGCGCCTGTGCACCTCCTGACATTGAGGTATTGTCATTACGATGGCCTTCGTGGTAGGTACAAACACTGCGCAGGGCCCGTGGCATTCTCGATCTGCACGCCCCTTATTCAGCATAATTTTTTTTCACGTTTCATGTCTGTATAAAATGTGGAGGTAATGTCTGTCTCACTTCTCTGGGACTTCTATCTCTTACATGACTTCTGGAAATTTTGTTGGTGTGAAAAATGCCGAGTTACGCCGTGACTGAAAGTACACTTTAAACGTTATAGGTCCCCGTATAACTGGTTGGATGAGTCATTTCGGACGAAGGCAATGGCATTGAGCCGTGGTCGGATCGAATCGAACTTCTAACATCGAAGGTCTTTGCTTAGTAGTTGATGCGCTGTTCCTCGCTCACCGCGTGAGGGTAGTAAGGTGATCGAAAGAAATAACGCGCTTGCCACTACTGCGCAAGAGACAGTATACAACCGTCCAGCATTGTGCTTTGAAAGGCACGGCGATAGTGGATCGACGTGCCAAAGCATGAATGGCAAGTTATCGCTTAGTGTGGGGCAGTACTTTGGCTGTGGAGTTCTGCAAAGGAAATTTTCTGCTGTAGACGGCCCTGAGGGTCTTGGAGTCTATCCTTTAGTTTGCGTAAGGGCGCTCTCAAACATGAAGCTTGAAACAGCACCATCGGAACTGCCATCAATTGTGTTGACCATTTCTGTTTAAATCTCATAACTGTATTGGCTAAGGATTCCTAGTTAAATCCATGGCGTGCTCGTGTTACCGTAACATAACTACTGGTGTTGCCGTTTGCTGATCTGTGCCGTGTGTTTATGAGCCATTCGATTACTGGTTAACTTTAAGCAAACTTAAGCTGCGTCTATGGACGCTAAGCTAACATTTGTTTGGCAATGAGGTGTGGTCCGTTGAAGTACTTTTAAATTTTTGTCCAGTTTTGACAGAGTTGTGCTTGATTGCACTTACTATTTCTGAAGGCTCTAGTTCTACATCCACAAATATACTCTGCAAACCACCGTGAGGTGCATGGCTGAGAGTACGTTCCTTTGTACCAGTTATTAGGGTTTCTTCCTGTTCCATTCACGTAGAAGCGAGGGAAGAATGATTTTTTGAATGCCTCTGTGCGTGCAGTAATTATTCTAATCTTATCCATTGGATCCCTACGTGAGTGATATGTAGGGGATTGTATTATATTCCTATATTATTTAAAATCGGTTCTTGAAACTTTGTTGACAGACTTTCTCGGGATACTTTACAACTGTCTCCAAGAGTCTTCCAGATCAGTTCCTTCAGCATCTCTGCGACACTCACCCATGAATTAAACAAACGTATGACCATTTGTGCTGCCCTTTTCTGTATACCTTCAATATCCCCTTCTAGTCCCATCTTGTATGGGTCCCACACACTCTATCAATATTCTATAACCCGTCGCACGACCGATTTGTAAGTAATCTCCTTTGTAGACTGATTGCACTTTCCCAGTATTCTACCAATAAACCGAAGTCTACCACCCGCCTTACCCACGACTGAACCTATGTAACCATTCCATTGCATATCCCCACAAATTGTTACACCCAGGTATTTGTATTAGTTGGCTGATTCCAACAGTGACGCATTGATATTATAGTCACACGATAATACGTTTTGTGAAGTGCATAACTTTACATTTATGAACATTTAGAGCAATTGCCAATCTCTGTACCAGTTTGAAATCTTTTCAAGATCTTACTGAACATTTATGCAGCTTTTTTTAGATAGTACTTCATTATAGATAACTGTCTCATTTCATTGTCTTCAGGGTCATTAATATACAACATGGACAGCAAACGGTCCCGAGACACTTCCCTGGGGCACACCCGATGTTACTTCTATATCTGACGACGACTCTCCATTCAAGATAACATGTCCACCCTGCCAAAAAAGTTCTCAGTCAGTAACAAATTCCCTTGATACCCCATATGATCGTGCTTTTGACAATAAACGTAAGCGCGGTGCTGAGTCAAAAGCTTTTCGGATATCAAGAAATACAGCATATACTTCCTTGAATCAAAGCGTCTAGTATGTGATGTGAAAAAAGTGCGAGTTGAGTTTCACGTGATCGATGTTTTCGAAATCCATGCTGGTTGGCATTGAGGAGGTCATTGTATTCAAAATACTTCATCATGTTTGCATTCAGAATATGTTCTAAGATTCAGCAACAAATCGATGTCGAGGATATTGGGCGGTAGTTTTTCGGATCACTTCTACTACCCCTCTTATTCACAGGTGTGAACTGTGGCTTTATCCATGAACTGGGCACGCTTTTTTGTTAGAGGTATCTACGACAGATTTTAGATAGAAGAGGGGCCAAATCAGCCGAAAATTCAGTATAGAGTCTGGCAGGGATTTCAGCGGGCCCTGATGCTTTATTCAATTTTACCGATTTCAACTGTTTCTCAACACCAGTGACACTAATACTTATTTCATTCATCTTTTCAGTGGTACAAGGATTAGACTAGAGCAATTCTCCTGGGTTTTCCTTGTAAAGGAACATCTGGAAACGCAGTTCAGCATTCCAGCTTTTGCTTTGCTGTCCTCAGTTTCAGTTCCTGCCTTTACACATGACCAGAATTTCTTTGGGTTCTGTGAAAGATCACTTGACAGTATTCTTCTATGGTAGTCTCAAAAATAAGCTCGACAGGAAGTGCTAAATGCCTAAACAGGGATGGCTAGAGGACAAGTGTAAGGATGTACAGGCATATCTCATTAGGGGTAAGATAGATACTGCCTACAGGAAAATTAAAGAGACCTTTGGAGAAAAGAGAACAACTTGTATGAATATCAAGAGTTCAGGTGGAGACCCAGTTCCAAGCAAAGAAGGAAAAGCAGAAAAAAATGGTTCAAAAGGCTCTGAGCACTATGGAACTTCACATAGGAGGTCAACAGTCCCCTAAAACATAGAACTACTTAAACCTAACTAACCTAAGGGCAACACACACATCCATGACCGAGGCAGGATTCGAACCTGCGACCGTAGCGGTCGCGCGGTTCCAGACTGAAGCGCCTAGAACCGCTCGGCCTCAGCGGCCGGCGGAAAAGCAGAAAGGTGGAAGTATATAGAGGATCTATAAAAGGGCGATGGACTTGAGGACAATAATATGGAAATGGAAGAGGATGTAGATGAATATGAAATGGGAGATATGATACTGCATGAAGAGTTTGACAGAGCACTGAAAGACCTGAGTTGAAACAAGGCCCCGGGAGTAGACAACATTCCATCACAACTACTTACAACTTTGGGAGAGCCAGCCATGACAAAACTCTACCATCTGGTGAGCAAGATGTATGAGACAGGCGAAATACCCTCAGACATCAAGAATAATATAATAATTCCAATCCCAAAGAAAGCAGGTGTTGTCAGATGTGAAAATTACCGAACTATTAGTTTAATAAGTCTCGGCTGGACGTAAGGCAATACTGACCCTATGGCTTACCTAAGAAGGTAGGTTAAGCAAAGGCAAACCTACGTTTCTAGCATTTGTAGACTTAGAGAAAGCTTATGACAATGTTGACTGGAGTACTCTCTTTCAAATTCTGAAGGTTGCGGTGGTAAAATACAGGGAGCGAAAGGCTATGTACAATTTGTACAGAAACCAGATGGCAGTTATAAGGGTCGAGGGGCATGAAAGGGAAGCATTGGTTGGGAAGGGAGTGAAACCGAGTTGTAGCCTATCCCCGATGTTATTCAATTTGTATTTTGAGGAAGCAATAAAGGAAACAAAAGATAAATTCGGAGTAGGAATTAAAATCCATGGAGAAGGTTAGCCGATGACATTGTAATGTATGGAAGTGAAACATGGACGATAAATAGTTTAGACAAGAAGAGAACAGAAGCTTTCGAAATGTGGTGCTACAGAAGAATGCTGAAGATTAGATGGGTAGATCACATAACAAATGAGGAGGTACTGAACAGAATTGGGGAGAAGAGGAGTTTGTGGTACAACTTGACAAGAAGAAGGGATCGGTTGGTAGGACATGTTCTGAGGCATCAAGGAACCACCAGTTTAGTATTGGAGGGCAACGTGGAGGGTAAAAATCGTAGAGGGAGACCAAGAGATGAACACACTAAGCAGATTCAGAAGGATATAGGTTGCAGTAGGTAAAATCATTGGGGGAAGTGGCAACAAAACGACTATTCACGTTGGTGTGTAGAATATATGAGTTTGGCGACATACCATCTGACTTTCGGAAAAGCATCATCCACACAATTCCGAAGACGGCAAGAGCTGACAAGTGCGAGAATTATCGCACAATCAGCTTAACAGCTCGTGCATCGAAGCTGCTTACAAGAGTAATATACAGAAGAATGGAAAAGAAAATTGAGAATGCGCTAGGTGACGATCTGTTTGGCTTTAGGAAAAGTAAAGGGACGAGAGAGGGAATTCTGACGTTACGGCTAATAATGGAAGCAAGGCTAAAGAAAAATCAAGACACTTTCATAGGATTTGTCGACCTGGAAAAAGCGTTCGACAATATAAAATGGTGCAAGCTGTTCGAGATTCTGAAAAAAGTAGGGGTAAGCTTTAGGGAGAGACGGGTCATATACAATATGTACAACAACCAAGAGGGAATAATAAGAGTGGACGATCAAGAACGAAGTGCTCGTATTAAGAAGGATGTAAGACAAGGCTGTAGCCTTTCGCCCCTACTCTTCAATCTGTACATCGAGGAAGCAATGATGGAAATAAAAGAAAGGTTCAGGAGTGGAATTAAAATACAAGGTGAAAGGATATCAATGATACGATTCGCTGATGACATTGCTATCCTGAGTGAAAGTGAAGAAGAATTAAATGATCTGCTGAACGGAATGAACAGTCTAATGAGTAGACAGTATGGTTTGAGAGTAAATCGGAGAAAGACGAAGGTAATGAGAAGTAGTAGAAATGAGAACAGCGAGAAACTTAACATCAGGATTGATGGTCACGAAGTCAATGAAGTTAAGGAATTCTGCTACCAATGACCGACGGAGCAAGGAGGACATCAAAAGCATACTCGCTATGGCAAAAAAGGCATTTCTGGCCAAGAGAAGTCTACTAATATCAAATACCGGCATTAATTTGAGGAAATTTCTGAGGATGTACGTCTGGAGTACAGCATTGTATGGTAGTGAAACATGGACTGTGGGAAAACCGGAACAGAAGAGAATCGAAGCATTTGAGATGTGGTGCTATAGACGAATGTTGAAAATTAGTTGGACTGATAAGGTAAGGAATGAGGAGGTTCTACGCAGAATCGGAGAGGAAAGGAATATGTGGAAAACACTGATAAGGAGAAGGGACAGGATGATAGGACATCTGCTAAGACATGAGGGAATGACTTCCATGGTACCAGAGGGAGCTGTAGAGGGCAAAAACTGTAGAGGAAGACAGAGATTGGAATACGTCAAGCAAATAATTGAGGACGTAGGTTGCAAGTGCTACTCTGAGATGAAGAGGTTAGCACAGGATAGGAATTCGTGGCGGGCCGCATCAAACCAGTCAGTAGACTGATGACCAAAAAAAAAAGAAAAAAAAAGGTACTGGGAGATGAAGAAGCTTGCACAGGATAGAGTAGCATGGAGAGCTGCGTCAAACTAGTCTCGGGACCGAAGACCACAACAACAACAACAGTCTTTGAAGGCCTCACGCATTGCTCTCTTGACAGCCAAACATATTTCATTCTGCATCTACGCTCTGTATTACATCTGTTCTGCAGTAATCTCTGTTTCTTTAGAAATTTCTTTATAGTAAATGTATACCTTGGAGATTCCCTTGCATTATGGACTGTTCTACTGGGTCTGCACATAGTTAAGTGATGTTGGAGGTTATCTTATTACTGCTATGCTACAGAGACATGTTCGTTACGTGAGTATAATTGGAATTTTGGTGTGTTGTAGCACCAAGAACCATTCACGTCATTGTTTATCACTGTCCAGCTTCTGTTCCGTTTTGCTGAGACACGGCAATTAATGTGGTATTGGCGAGAAGCATCTTGCATTCTATCCTGTAGAAGCTAATTCTGCCTTCAATTATTTAGCTTCCTTTTAGAAGTTATTTAAATCACAGAATTTGGGTGTAATAAAACATGCTTCTAATCTTGTGAGATTTCAAGTCATTAGGGGTGCAGTTTGTTCTCTCTTTATACTGGCTGAGTTTAATGTAGAGATTAATGCTTTTTTGAAATTTCTTTTGAATTTAATATAGAGAATAAGAATTGTTTTGAAACTTATCGTTTGAGCGCTGTTTTTTGATACTTGCTACTTCTGAATTGACGTAACACAATTTCACTTAGAATTAAATCCTCACACTACGTCGTATCATCCTGGACTTTAAACTCATTGCATGCAAATTAGAACCAGTTAAAGTTTGAGATCAATAGTATGGATGTTAGGCATGTTTTCTCATTAAAGTTTATTCTACCAGCAGTACATCGGATTTAAAGGAAAAAAGTAAAGATTAATTATCTACTTATTTCAATTGTCGTGGTGTTAAAGTGCCAAATTTCCTTGTAATACGTTCCTAGGTTAAAATAAATGTTCTGTAAATAGCAAAGATTTTATTTTGGGTAGCCAGATCTTACCATTTCCAAGCAAACTTTGCTTTACTTGCCCTAAACAATCAATGAAAAGGGCTCAGTCATAGCAACTACAGCAGGCCCATGCTTAGCAAAGAACAGTGCTGGTCAGACTAATCTTCAGCTTTACTTAGGTCTATCCATCACTGAGCTGACACAAAATGTTTGGATCATTCTGTACGTAGGCCATGTATACAGTGAAACTGACCAGGTGCTCTAGTTGTTTTCACTCTTGTTTTCACCAAACTAGAAAGCTAAGTTGCTGGTTCTTACCATCTCTGGCATTACCGGCAAGCACCAGCAAGCACAAATGACAGATGCTTGCTGTTACCAACGTTGACCTAGAGAGATTGTGTTACAGCGTAAAGACAAGCGCCGACACGCCAGTCGGGAACGACAGAACAGAGAAGGCTGTGAGAAGAAGTCAACCAATCGCACGCTGACTGGACCTCCCTCCAGGACGACAAACGCGACAGCAGAAGCCCCTATGTGAAGAGACATAAGTGCCTCGACTGACTGCTGACGGCCCAGTTCTATAGCAGTTTCAAGATTAGCCACGTGGATAGCAGCGTCAACGCTAATCACTTCGCTTGTACTCTCTATGTATCACGGATCTGGGATTGTCTATACTGAAGAAGACTGATGATTTCGTATGTCGCCCTTTGCTTGTGACACCTCCGTGCAATTTTCAAAGTTAAGTATTGTAATAAAACTCATTAATACGAATTGTTTTATTGTTTGTCTAATGATGATTAGTGTTTTAGGGCGCACAACAGCGAGGTTATCAGCGCCCGTTATTGTTTGTCTAGCTAACCGAGTATGCAGGCTTTTTAGACACCACATATTGGGTGATTAAAAAGTCAGTATAAATTTGAAAACTGAATAAATCACGGAATAATGTAGATAGAGAGGTACAAATCGACACAAATGTTTGGAATGACATGGGGTTCTATTAGTTCCAAAAAAAAATACAAAAGTTTAAAAAATGTCCGACAGATGGCGCTTCATCTGATCAGAATAGCAATAATTAGCATAACATAGTAAGACAAAGCGAAGATGATGTTCTTTACAGGAAATGGTCAATATGTCAACCATCATTCCTCAACAATAGCTGTAGTCGAGGAATAATTTTGTGAACAGCACTGTAAAGCATGTCCGGAGTTATGGTGAGGCATTGGCGTCGGATGTTGTCTTTCAGCATCCCTAGAGATGTCGGTCGATCACGATACACTTGTGACTTCAGGTAACCCCAAAGCCAATAATAGCACAGACTGAGGTCTGGGGTCCTGGGAGGACAAGCATGACGAAAGTGGCTGCTGAGCACACGATCATCACCAAACGACGCGCGCAAGAGATCTTTCACGCGTCTAGCAATATGAAGTGGGGCGCCATCCTGCATAAACATCGTACGTTCCAGCAGGTGTTTATCAGCCAGGCTGGGGATGGTGCGATTCTGTAACATATCGGCGTACCTCTCAGCCGTCACGGTAGCAGTTACAAAACCAGAATCACGCATTTCCTCGAAGGAAAAAGGCCCGATAACGGTAGACGTGGTAAATCCAACCCATACCGTGACTTTCTCGTCGTGCAGTGGAGCTTCCACGACAGTTCTAGGATTTTCGGTAGCCCAAATTCTGCAGTTGTGGGCGGTGACAGACCCTCGGAGCGTGAAATGAGCTTCGTCGGTCCACAACACGTTACTTAATCAATCGTCATCTTCCGCCATCTTTTGAAACGCCCACATAGCAAATGCCCTCCGTTTCACTAAATCGCCAGGTAACAGTTCATGATGCCGATGGATTTTGTACGGATAGCATTGGAGGGTACGCCTCAGTGCCAACCAAACAGTAGTGTATGGAATGCCGGTGCGACGTGCGACTGCACGAGCGCTGACTTCCCAGTGCATAATGTAGACGAACCCGCTACAGTCTCCATTTCTTCCTGAACTGTCTCAGCAGCATTACGCCTTGTGCTCGGTCGGCCACTACGGGGTCTATCGTCTAAACAACCCGTTGCTTCGAACTTCGAAATCATTCTCGCCACAGCTGCATTTGTCAACGGACCTTTACCCGTTTCAATCCCATTCCTATGGCGACAGGATCGTAACGCTGAACTAGCACATTCCCCATTCTGATAATACAGCTTCACTAAAAGCGCCTTTTCAGGTAACGTCAACATGCTCCGACTGCTGGCGCATCTGATTCTCTCTCTCATTACAGCTCCTTTTATACACGATTGTCATGCGCAGTCACTGACGTTTTGCTGTCCAGCGCCATCTGTCGGACATTTTGTGAACTTTGTTTTTTTTTGTTCTAATAAAACCCCATGCCATTCCAAGCATGTATGCCAATTTTGACCTCTCTATCTACATTATTCCGTGGTTTATTAAGTTTTCAAATTTATACTGACTTTTTGGACGATAAATAGTTTGGACAAGAAGAGAATAGAAGCTTTTGAAATGTGGTGCTACAGAAGAATGCTGAAGATTAGGTGGGTAGATCACATAAGTAATGAGGAAGTATTGAATAGGATTGGGGAGAAGAGAAGTTTGTGGCACAACTTGACTCCAAGAAGGGATCGATTGGTAGGACATGTTCTGAGGCATCAAGGGATCACCAATTTAGTATTGGAGGGCTGCGTGGAGGGTAAAAATCGTAGAGGGAGATCAAGAGATGAATACACTAAGCAGATTCAGAAGGATGTAGGTTGCAGTAGGTACTGGGAGATGAAGAAGCTTGCACGGGATAGAGTAGCATGGAGAGCTGCATCAAACCAGTCTCAGGACTGAAGATCACAACAACAACAACTGACTTTTTGATCACCCGGTATTTGGCGACGAGATGTAAGAAGAACCCAGAGCCTAGCTGCCACAAATTTTGATTTGTCGTGGGCTTTTGTCTTTTGCTGGTGCCTTAATTCAACTTTGTCTTTTCTTTGCAGTCGTATGTTTACATGTTTAATAGTGTCTCTTTTTTGTATTCAGTGTTTTCAGGTGGGCCTTGCAGAACTTTTCTTTGGTTGTGTGCTTATTTTCATTGCTCACATTATCTGTTTATTTCATTTGCCCACTCCACAATGAGCAACAACCTCTCCCAACCCCTGCTCAGGCGCCACAGCTGCAATCGATAGATGCATCGCAGCTGACACAGATTGTTCAGTTTCAGACACAGCCACCAATTTGGTGGGTTGAGTCGTCCCTTGCTCACGACCGGCCCAATAGGCAGCAACAACACGTGCGTGCCAAGCCGCGTAAACACCTCTTAAAGCAGGCGAACAGAGTTCAGTCATGCCCTCGATGCAATTCACGGCGAAGACTGCCCGTCCAGACAGGCACAGTGTTACGCTTGTGGAAAGAAAAGTCACGTACAATCCGTGCGTTCTGCCCACTCACAAAAATAAAGTTACAAGGCCTATTTATTCAATGCGGTGTATTCAAAGCCAGCAGCAGGCATTAGAAAAACTAGCAAGCAAACAATTTCTTCAGTGCTACGCCAGTCCAAGAAACTTTTATTTCCATATTTGTGGAGAACGTGTGAAATTTCAGTTGGACACCGATGTCTCTGTTACATTGTTGAATCGTAACACATTGGAACCGCTAGGCTCCCCACGCCTGTCTAAAACTAGCACGCACAGTTTACAATGGACAAGACATTCCCATTCTCAGAAAATGTACTTCACCTGCAATGTATCACTCACATACGCGAGCTGTGACTTTCACCGTGCAACAGTCACGCGATTGTGAGAACATATTTGGCTTTGATTCGTTTGATTTGTTTCGCTTTAACATTCAGGACAATATGTTGTCAGTGGCTGCATTCAATGCCAAAAACAGTGTAGTTAGCTTGCTGAAACATTTCCCTGAACTCTTTCCTGAAGGTTAGGCAAGGCTAACAATTTTGTTTCACATATTACTATGAAAGACAATGCTCAGCCGAAAATTTGCCGGGCCAGAACTGTTCCCATTGCATTACGGGACAAAGTGGCTGCCGAACTTCCAGAACTGCAAGATAGCGGAGCCATTACGACCATACAAGCTAGTCAATGGGCAAGTCCACTAGTTTTGCTCCCCAAGTCTTCAGATCGCATTCGTCTGCGTATTGACTATAAGTCTACAGTCAACCCACAAACTGTGATTCAAATGATTCAAATGGCTCTGAGCACTAAGGGACTTAACATCTGAGGTCATCAGTCCCCTAGAACTTAGACCTACTTAAACCTAACCAACCTAAGGACATCACACATATCCATGCCCGAGGCAGGATTCGAACCTGCAACCGTAGCAGTCGTGCGGTTCCAGACTGAAGCGCTTAGAACCGCTCGTCCACCGCGGCCGGCAAACTGTGATTGATATTTATCCATTGCCACGCCCGGAAGGTCTCATGGAAACATTAGGCGCCGGTCGCTACTTTTCAAAAACTGATTTGCGCGACGGGTTTCTTCATATACCACTCGATGAAGAATCTCAAACCGTGTGTGTTGTGAACATTTATTTGGGCTTGTTTAAATATCTGCGTTTGCCTTTTGGCAGTGCTTCCGCACCCGCCATTTTCCAATGTTATTTGGAACAGCTGACTGCTCAAGAACCAAACTGTTCAAACTACGAGGTTTGGAACTTCAGTAGTGGCAACTATTTATTCACAACCGATACAAAAGAGTTAAGTGTTTGCACCTGTTACTGTCCTTCAGAGTAGTCACCAGAGTTGTGTAGAACCCGTTGCCAACGATGTGGAAAGCGTAGTATACCGTTAGCAGAGCCTATTCTGTTGATGGTGCGAATGAAGCTGTCTAAAGTTATGGAGATTCTCGTGTACGACTCTGATAGTGTTATCCTAACTCATTATGTTCCTCCACCTGCAGACCGTCAATGCACAGTATTACTGTTCGTTTTAGGAGCATCACCTGCGACCAGCTTTGCGAAAGAAGCGGCGACATTTTCTGCGCAACCCACCCATCATTTTGCACGACAATGCGCGGGCGCATACAGCGCAAGCTATGGCTGCTCTGTTCGGTCGATGGTACTGGGAAGTACTGTACCATCCACCATACTCCCCGGACTTAAGTCCTTGTGACTTTGATTTGATTCCAAAGATGAAAGCTGGCCGCGGTGGCCGTGCGGTTCTATGCGCTGCAGTCCGGAACCGCGGGACTGCTACGGTCGCAGGTTCGAATCCTGCCTCGGGCATGGATGTGTGTGATGTCCTTAGGTTAGTTAGGTTTAAGTAGTTCTAAGTTCTAGGGGACTGATGACCTAAGATGTTAAGTCCCATAGTGCTCAGAGCCATTTGAACCAACCAAAGATGAAAGACCACTTCGTGGCATTCACTTCAGATCTGTTCCAGAGATTCGACAGGCAGTAGACCGCTCCATTCGCTCCATCAACAGAACAGGCTCTGCTAAAGGTACACTACACCTTCCACGTCGCTGGCAACGTGTTCTACACAACGCTGGTGACTACTTTGAAGGAGAGTAACAGGTGCAAACATGTAACTCTTTTGTATCGGTTGTGAATAAATAGTTGCCACTATTTAAGTTCCAACCCTCGTATTTGGACGATATTGTGTTGCACACCTGAAGAACACATTGCAAATTTGCGTGCTTTGTTTCGTGTGTTACGTGATGCAGGACTGAAGAGTAGACTGGACTAGTATGATTTTTTTTTTGAACCTGAGTTGTAGTAACTTGATCATGTCATAAACAGTCAACGTGTGCATCCCCTTCAGTCAGATTCGTTAACCATACGTGACCTGCCGGTTTATCGCAATGTCACAGAATTGCAGTCAGTCTTAGGGAAAATGAACTATTATATTCGGTTCATACCGAAAATTGAACAATTCGTAGCTCCACTGCGTCGCAAGAACGTTCCCTTTGTTTGGACTGATGAGTGCCAAGTAGCTTTTCAAAAACTTAAAGATGCTTTGCTCAATGATCGATGCTTAGTTCAACTTGATCCTAAAAAACCAGTTGTATTGCAAGTTGACGCTTACTCTTACGGAATCGGTGCGGTGCTTTCACAAAGATTTGGTGATAAAGACAGGCCTATTGCTTTAGCATCAAAAGTGTTGTCAAAGTTCAGTGTAACTATTAACAAATCGAGAAAGAGGCATTGGCTATTGTGTATGGTGTCACCAAATTCCACCACTCTTCATATGGCAGAAAATTCTACTTAGTAACGGATCGCAAGCCATTGCAGACTTTGTTTCATCCGATGAAGCCGGTTCCTGTTAGAACTGCCCAAAAATCGCAAAGATGGGCTTTTTTGTTGTCTCAATACCAGTACGAGATTGTGTATCGTCCGACGGCTCAACATGGTTTTTTCTTCCGATTGGCCCTGATACCGACTTTGACACTTCTGCTGCATCTTTTTGTCACATCGATGCTCAGTATTCTGAATCGCTTCAATCCTTTTCTCTGAACTAAAAGAAAATTGCACAGGACACAGAAGCTGATTCAGATTTGAACATTTTGCTGAAATACGTTCGCAAATCTTGGCCTCGCTCATTGTATAGCATAAAGAACTCTGTAGAGTGCCGATATTTTGCACGTCGGCATAGCCTCGCTATACAACAGGGTGTGATTCTTGTTCAGAATGACAGTGGAGTGTCACATGTGTTGATCCCAAAAGCTTTGCAAAAAGAAGTGTTGCAGTTACTTCACCAAGGACGCTGGGCGACTGTTCGTACGAAGCAGTTAGCGCGTCGACACTGGACTTGGCAGTAGAAGCACTTCGCCTTTTCAACAAGGGATCTTCTGTAGGTGTCCTGGAATATTACGAGTTTCTTTTTTCTTTGTTGTGTACTGGTTATAGATAAAAAACACTTCACGGAAGTTTTTCATAATAAAATGGAAAAGTACTGATTAGTGTCTAATTCATTATTTAAAAACCAAGCAGCTTTCCCTCATGTGGAAAACCCGTTGAAAGCTTCCGTGTAGTAACCGCGTTTTCTTAACACAATATTTTAACTGTCATTTTCTGTGAAATTTTCTTCGTTGACGTAATTTTATATATATATATATATATATATATATATATATATATATATATATATGTGTGTGTGTGTGTGTGTGTGTGTGTGTGTGTGTGTGTGTGTGTGTGCCGGCCGAAGTGGCCGTGCGGTTCTAGGCGCTGCAGTCTGGAACCGCGAGACCGCGACGGTCGCAGGTTCGAATCCTGCTTCGGGCATGGATGTGTGTGATGTCCTTAGGTTAGCTAGGTTTAACTAGTTCTAAGTTCTAGGGGACTAATGACCTCAGAAGTTGAGTCCCATAGTGCTCAGAGCCATTTGAACCATTTGTGTGTGTGTGTGTGTGTGTGTGTGTGTGTGTGTACAATCTTTTTATACTTCGAATGTTCATTATACATTGGTGGAAAAAAATTGCAGCACCAAAACATAATTACTCCAGAGTAATGCAATTTCGGGAATACGTTTGTCTAGATAACCTATTTAAGTTAGTAGTGTTGGAAGATCACATGTTAATGTAAAAGCAAGATAAGTTATTGCAAATGTGAAACTCAGGTACATTAATAATCGGTGTAACCCCCAGAATATTGAATGCAAGGATGCAAACGTGCATGCATTGTGTTGTACAGATGCCGGATGACAGTTTGTGTGATGGAGTTTCATGCCTGTTGCACTTGGTCGGTCGACACAGGGACGGTTAATGCTGGTTGTGGACGAGAGATTGGCGTACAAAGCCAGGGTGCGTGTGATAACCGCGAGAATGCTTTTGGTTTCATACAAAATCGCACCCCAGACCGTAACTCCAAGCGCAAGTCCAGTGTGCCTAGCACTCGGATACGTTGTAGGCCCTCATCTGGCCTCCTCCTAACCAACAAACGAATTACTGCCACGGAGACAGAACCACCTTTCATCAGAAAACGTAACAGAACTCCACCCTTCTCTCTAATGAACTCTCTCTTGACACTGCTGAAATCGCGAAGGGCTGTGGTTTGGGGACAGTGGAGTGCACATTATTGGGCGTCTGACTCGGAGCTGTCCTTAAAGTAATCGATTTTTATAGTTGTCATCATGGTGTCAACTACTGCTCAAATTCCTGCTGCAGATTCAGCACGATGCGCCAGAGCCATACTCCAAACACGATGGTCTCCGTCTCGGCGGTACCACGAGGCCATCCGGAGACCGGTCTTCTTGCTAGCGTACATTCTCGTCACCACCGATGCCAGCAATCGTGTACAATCACTACATCCCTGTCAAGTCTTTGTGCAGTATCACAGAATGAACACCCAGCTTCCCACAGCGATATTACAGGATCTCGTTCAAACTCAGTAAGGTGTTGATAATGGTGTCTTTGTAGTCTTTACAGACATTCCTGACTAATATTAACTCACCACATCCAAGGTCAAAGGTAATTAACGCTCACGACCGATGCAGCATGCATTTAAAGCAAACCTGATTCGTATCCTCATAGGGGCGCTACTAGTGCCACTCTTATGCAACTTGCTCGAAGCCTGATGGACATCATCTTTCAGATGTAGGAACACGCCTACCAACTTTTCTGGTGTTGCGATTTTTTTTCCGTCAGCGTATAATCAGTTAGTGTAAACAGGGATTGGTTAGTCATAGTCAGTTGGTGATTTGGTAGTTTAACTCTCAGTGGACGCCCCAGAATACGGCCGGCCGAAGTGGCCGCGCGGTTCTGGCGCTGCAGTCTGGAACCGCGAGACCGCTACGGTCGCAGGTTCGAATCCTGCCTCGGGCATGGATGTGTGTGATGTCCTTAGGTTAGTTAGGTTTAACTAGTTCTAAGTTCTAGTGGACTAATGACCTCAGCAGTTGAGTCCCATAGTGCTCAGAACCATTTGAACCATTTGAACCCAGAATACGACAATAACTTAACGACCGGCAGGAAGGAGCAGGCTGAGTTTACCGAAGGGCATTTGTTGCTTCACAATCCTTTATTTAATAAGATATACTTAAAAACTTCAATATCATATAAGTCAGTATTGCCTGTCAGATAGATTTCAGTACGGCGCACCCAGAGGACCAAAGTTACAATTGTTTTTCCTTTTCAGAACAAGTAATACCTCTTTAAAATAACAAGTTTAACATTCATAAAAATACAGCTCGAAAGCTCTTTAAGCATCCGTAAGATTTCAACCAAGCAAATCTGACTTCACTACAATTACAGAAAAAGCATTGACATACAATTTGAAAACCACTTGTTAGATGGTAAACTCCAAACAAGGGAGATGGCCCTTATTTAGAAAAATTTGTACAAGTTCAGGATTGTCATTCAAATACCTTGGGGGGCGCATTTGGCGAAAACAGTTTAGCAACTTTTCAAACAGGAGAGCAACAATATTCAAAATTTTATAAGTTCAGCATTCGGCAATATTTTAAAATTTACATGTCCAGCAATACAACAAAGATTTGGAAAGCCCTTTGGGCAATAACAGTTTTGGAACATATGGCGTCCCCAGTGCCAAATTTTTATCATGTAGCCGTAAAATAATAATTTCTCTGTGTAGGTTTAGATTGCAAAGAAATAATTTATGATAGAATGATCTAAAGAGACGACAAGTTACACTCTTTTGTTAATTTTTTAGTCGACCTTACTTCTTCACTTGTCTTTATGGTGACAGATGGACATCTTGCGAGTGCTGGCAAATGTAAGCATATTTGTATGAGTTAAGCATATAATATACTGATTTAATATTATTGTGCACTTTTAATTTGTAGGAGGTGATCCCGATTTCATGTCCGCCTTCCTTGAATTAACCTGCATTCAAGTATTTCACAGCTCAACAATCGCAGCGGCCGATGCTGCCAACGACGCCATTACGTGGCGATATTAACTTATGAAAAATTAGCGGAAGCGGAAAACTCGCCCGCTATTAGCATAATATTAATTTTTCTCCACAGCCGCCGGACGTTGCAGAAAATACTTAGCTTTAAGATTCTTATTTTCAGTACCATAGCTGAGAGCCAGAGCCAGGACTCCGACTACAATACAATGGTCAACGGAGGTAAGAAAATACTCTCGCGCGTGTGTGGGCCGCAATTGTAATTAATAACTAAAGATTTTTTGCTTTAAAGTGAACTGACTAGCCGAGGAAATTAATATGAGAAGTTTATTACATTGTTCAACTTAAATATCATTTTTATTAAGGCCCACCACGTAAGTCGGCAACAGTCAAAAAAAAATAATAACAATAATATATATATATATATATATATATATATATATATATATATATATTAAATTACGACGGCCGACGGACGCGAGAAACAGAAGGCAATAACGATTTCAAAATTTAGAGCAACGCACAGTTAAAAATCGGAAGATTTTCAAATCAAGCAGCAATACAAGGCCGAGCTGGCGGAGCCAAGGCTTGGCTAGGATGGCTTAGGGTAGTGGACACCTTGATTTGTACTTAAGTCCGAATGCCACAAGAACTTAACTTATAGAGAGACGCTGTGGTAAGAAAGGAAGCTGGGCCGCTTCAGTGGCTACCGCAAGACGGGAGGCGGAAGACCACGCCGCGCACACGTACACAGCCGACGTGGAGTAGCCGCTGCAGCTGCTCTCGCACGCGGGAAGGGAAGACGAGGAGAACAAGTCGCCGCCATTGTTAGCCTCCTGGGCCAAGCGCTCGGGCTGGACGGCAAGCAGAAGAGGAAGAAGCCTGTGCAGTGCTTCCGCTGTCAGAAGCTGGGGCACTTCGACACGGACTACACTGGCTCACTCGCGCGGTTAAAGTGTGCAAAGCCGCACCTCACACGCGAGTGCAAAAAGCCGAGGTACACCGCCGCCGCATGTGCCAACTGCGGCGGCGCACACACGTCGTCAGCTACCGTGGCTGCAGTTATCTCAAGAGCTGTGGCCGCGGGAAGAGGCGGCACACACACCGACGGCGAGCCACCGCGCAAGACGAGGTGGCAATGGACCAAGATGCGGCAGTTGCCCCGGCCGCGCACCACACCATCGACACTTTAGCCAGTGTTGGCGTGGGTGGAGGGCCGTGCTTCTGCACTCCCGACAGCATTCGCAAGATCCAAGACGCTGTCGCCAACGCAGTTGCTGCTCTCAAATCCACCATGGCGGAAGAGAGGGCTGCACTCCTGGCCGAGGCGGACGAAGCTCGCCGTCAGCTCACGCAACTGCGTGAGTCGCTGGCCTGCGAGACGTCACCACTGCTACCATCGCCACACGGACGGACGCTCTCCCAGCCCCTGCTGCAACGCGCGGCGCTGTGGGGGAGCCCGTGGAGGTGGCGACAGAGATGTCTGCCCCTCCCCGAAGGGGGAAGGCCTGCAGGTGCAAGACATCGATCCAGCCCCAACAGCAACACGGGATGTCGTGGCCACAGACACCGAACGGCCCGCCCGTCCTCTTGAGGACGAGACGGAACAGTCGCTGGCGGGAGAAGAAGTCACAACTGCTGCGCCCAGCCAAGAACAGGACGCAGAAGAGGTTGCCTATACGCAGCCAGGGGAGACAACCGCGCCGCAGCTACATGGTCGCTAAATCATTGAGCGACAAGACATACGAGCACTACAATACCCCCTACCCTTTCAAATGGTTCAAATGGCTCTGAGCACTATGGGACTTAGCTGCTGAGGTCATCAGTCCCCTAGAACTTAGAACTACTTAAACCTAACCTAAGGACATCACACACATCCATGCCCGAGGCAGGATTCGAACCTGCGACCGTAGCTGTCACGCGGTTCCAGGGTTCCAGACTGTAGCGCCTAGAACCGCACGGCCATACCGGCCGGCTGGAAATTTATTTATTTGATCCTCAGTCTTGCATAAATTATATGTCTGTTTGTTTACCTTCGGCTTCGCGAGCTGTTCGTAGCGTTGGAGCCGTTGATGCTGGCCTGTTATCCACTGACTCCGATTCACCCTCTCTCTCTCTCTCTCTCTCTCTCTCTCTCTCTGCTCTGGTATTGACAGCCCCACCTCAGGTACTCAACAATATTGGAGTTTGTGTCGGTTTTCATTTACTCCACAAGGATAAAATGAGAATTTTTTCTGGGACTAAAAAAGATTGACTAAACCTTGTCTGACCTAGAGAGAATAAAATAACTGTAGCTGCTGTGTAAGTAGCGGTGCGAGAAGAGGAATGTTTCTTCTTCTTCTGCCTGATCCTTGGCGTAGCATTGTTAATACGTTGCCAGTCTTATTCGGTAAAAATAGGGAATCTGTTTATAAGGTCGAGGTCCCTCTTGGGAATGACGGCGGTCAGGTTTACATTGGCCGACCTGAAGTCGTATGGTTTGGTTTATGGGGCAGGAGGGGGGGGGGGGGGGGTGGCGTTCGCTGTGTTATTCAGTGGTTTGGTATTTAACTAACAGGATTCGAACCTGCGACCGTAGCAGTCGCGTGGTTCCGGACTGAAGCGTCTAGAACCGCTCGGCCACCACGGCCGGCCCCTACCCTTTCACCCTCCCTAATATTCCTAAGCCCCTGTAACATCTACGAGATAAATTTTAGCTACAGTGCGACGAGAGGAAATTATGCCTCTAACAGTTATAAACATTATCTATCCGACATATAGAAAAACAGTGACATAAAACAAAACGATGATAAATATTAATTATTTATGGAAAATGGAAATGTCGTGTGGCTAGGGTCTCCCGTCGGGTAGACCGTTCGCCTGTGCAGGTCTTTCGATTTGACGCCACTTCGTCGACCTGCGCGTCGATGGGGATGAAATGATATTTATGATGTAATTGGACATATCGATGTGTATCATACAAAGGCAATGATAACTGTAAGTTCCTTTTATGATGTGCGTTCGTCTTCCTTTGTTTTTACCTTTTTTTGGTTGGTTTTTGTAGGTTGTGGACGCAAGACGCATATCAAAATGAGGTCTGTTAAAAAATCGTAATTATTTGTTAATTATACTTTAGAATAGAGTTCTTTATTATTATAAATATGTCTGATTAATTATTTGTAACTTTAATTCCTCTCGCAATAAGCGTCATCTGTTTTAATTATTTCTTTCCGCTGCAAGGAGCGCAGCCATTGGTGATAGCGATTTGTATCGCATTTTTATCTGTGTTTCTTACGAAAGTATCAAAGGTTTGCTTGATGAAAATTAGTCTAAATAGTGCACGATATAAAAGTAAAGTTTAATTGGCATTGATTCAAATACTTATCTTGTTAAAAGGAAATTTGCTCTAACAATAGAAATCTCTGTCAATTGTCTGCCGCCATCTTAGCAATTATCTCAGCGGCAAATTCAAGTTACGCAACTCTACAGACATAAATGCCGAAGGTTATAAAAATGTGTAAAAATAAATGTGCACCGGTGGTCCCGAACTCATTTTAATGAAAATAATTCGATTCAGATTGGTTCTTTAAAAACAATGCTCATAGCACGATCCATATAACAAACTTTTTCTTGGTGATGTATGGAGCCGAAATTAATTACGCACGAGTTGCGAAGAATATTGTTTCAGGTAACATACGTCAGTGTTGTGCGCGGCTGACATTCAGTAGTTTTAATGATCATTTTGCTGAAGATAACTGTTTCCATCATAAACAATAGTTGTATAGAATCTGTTGTATGAACTGTGATTTAGTGACACTTACACAACTTACAGACAACACTTTTAACACAACGTTAACTTGGATTTCCTTAGCAACTTGACCAAATCTTCAGCAGTGAGAAAAAAAAAAAATACTTTGCAATTACTCACTGTAATGAAATAATATTATCATTTTCATTTACAAATTAGTTAAATACCAAACCACTCAATAACACAGCGAACGCCCCCTTCCCCACAAACCTTACGACTTCACGTCGGCCAATGTAAACCTGACCGCCCTCATTCCCAAGAGGGACCTGGATCTTATAAACAGATTTCCTATTTTTACCGAATACGACTGGCAACGTATTACCAATGCTACGCCAAGGATCAGGCAGAAGAAGAAAAAACATTCCTCTTCCTCGCACCGCTACTTACCTAGCACCTACAGTTATTTTATTCTGTCTAGCTCAGACAAGGTTTAGTCAATCTTTTTTAGTCCCATTTTATCCTTGTGGAGTAAATGACAACCGACAAAAACTCCAAATATTGTTGACTACCTCAGGTGAGGTTGTCAATACCAGAGCGGAGAGAGAGAGAGAGAGAGAGAGAGAGAGAGAGAGAGAGAGAGAGAGAGAGGGTGGGAGGGAGGGAGAGAAAGAGAGAGGGTGAATCCGGTCAGTGGATAACACGTCGGGATCAACGGCTCCAACGCTATAACAAATCGCGAAGCCGAGGGCAAACAAACAGACATATAATCATGGAAGACTCAGGATCGAATAAGTAAATTTCCAAGACCCAACAGAAGAATATAAAACGCAAATCCCGCCCCAGACACCGACCAAAATCTAAGTGCTTCAATGACTGTATAATTAAAACAAAGATTAACCAGTTAATCGTTTAACAGTAGTGAGCAAATACAGAAATTAATTTGGTTAAACAGTCAACTGTTACAAGGCTTCCGAAAAACAAATTCACTTAAGTAAGCTTAAAATTAAGAAGAAACGCTTAAAAGCTAATACCTAAGGACGAAATCGCAGTAGTACTAAACTATACAATAGTAAAACATGATCACGATCCCCACATCAGAAGACGGTCACTCGCAAACCCGGACAGTTAATCGGGCCGAAAGCGTAGAGCCCAGCACTCCACACCTACACGGCCCCATAGAAGTAGCCCCGTACTTGGCCGAACGACCGCCGATCAGACATCGTAATTGCACGCTGATCGTTCGTCATCCGTTTCTCTCTCTCAGTGGCCCACCGTCCGTCAACAACCTGCCTCCAACTTCCTACAACCAAAGAGCCGGCACAAGACGACCAAGGCGCCACCCGGTGGCCTGACAGGAAAACGGATCGCGCCAATAAGCAACTATATAACAGCACGGAAAACGAGCCAACAGGGGTCGGTAGTATCTTGTTTTCTGCCCTTGTTTCTATATGTGATGTGTGTAAACTACTGCAATTCAAACATTCGGATGTTTCATAACTTTTGTTTCAGTAACGGATACGCCTCTTTTTTTTCATTAACACAGTCGCAAATGAGAGACCCATGAAACAGTCTTTAGCGAACTGTGTGCCGCTGCGACAGTAAATTCCGAGTAAAAAACAAAAAGGGGTAGGGATAAAGAACCAAGTTTCGAACGGGGGAGACAAGTTTCTGCATTTGCCAGAGTCATATGTTATCTTGGGCGCACGCTGTCCATCCGCTACGACGAGAGTGGACTAAGTAGCGATTGTGCCCTGCCTCCGGCCGACGTAGGAAATTGGCCCGCGTTGAAGGCACAGCTCTGTTCCGCAATACAAGCGGAAGAAAGATCGCCTCCGCTGGGAACGTTTTTGTGCCGCCCAGAGTTGCTCCGCTGGCTTCCAAATTGCTGTCAGATGTCCTTTGTCCTCGTGCCGGATTTTCCTCGGCTGCCTATACTACTCTTCGTGTGCACCTCCTTCTTTCGTCGTCCTGTCGCCGTTCGTGTAACTAGTTCGCGCCACTCGCAACAGCCATTTTCCCCGAAAAGGACAGTTCTTTCCAGAACCCGAACTGCAGACGCAGTTCTACAAGAGGAATGAGAGTACATGTGCATTCAAGGTTCTAATGACTAAACTATCGATAAGGTACAGACATATAACTTCAGAACGGCTGCGTTCTCACACCGGACGTTATGCGTCTTTACTGAAGTTTCTGACAAATTAAAAACGATGAGAATTATAGCTTGGAGTTCTGAGAGACAGTACACAGTTTCGGTACGTGTTACAAGTAAGAAAAACGATTTTACGTGACAACTAAAGTGTTTGCCCGAGGAGGACTCGAATCCGGACGATCCGAGGGCAATCACCTAAGTGAATGCTCCCCAAAAAAGTAGCAAATTTTATCCAAGTAATGAATTTTTTTAAGGATCTTGTTGACCAGCATACGCTGCTGTTAAAATATACGTATTTATCATACGACCGCTGCTGGTCAAAGGCCATCATCTGCAACATTATACGTCCAACAGCATTTGTCTCCGTCGGCTTTATAACGCTCCTGCTGTTATACTCGTTGTTCATTGTCTCGCAAACTTCTCCTTCCTCTCTCTTATCCCAAAGCGGGATGTAGTACTGATCTAGGGTCTTAGATGAGGGTTCTAATGGATAATAATGATTTATTGTTACTGGTAGCCTTCTTCTATACAATCTGACTTCACATAACGCTATATACCACAGCCTTTAACATAGCTGTCTCATCAGCAATTTAATAAAACCGTGGACCATTTCACGCGGCCAGCTACTATTTCAGAAAACTTTCTTATCGTCTGCAGACAAATTATTTCAAAGCATCGCAACCGGCTCGTAAATCACGTAACACAACTCGCAAACGACTCTGATCAGCTGACTGCTGCTGCCTGCACAGGGCAAACGAAACCATTTTTGTGGCCAGGAATGTAGTTTCAGTTATTCTCACAGCTCGTCGACGATATTGCCCTCCAGGCTCTTATGCACACATCGTTATTCGGATGAGCTGAGAGGGCAGTAACCTTACAGACTGCTGTCAGATAAGGTGATATTAATATTACCTTATGGTCACCTGAAACAGCTCCTCCGTAAGTTAGTTCTTCTTACTGCACCGGTCAGGCAGTCACGATGAGCATTTCTTCCACCAACACACTGTGAATGGGCTACCTCTTAGTCGAGTACCACTGCTGACGAAGGTAAAATGTTTATATATCGGTATCTCACTATCAGGCACTGCAGCACAACAAACAGACAAGAAAAAGCCGTCTCTTTGGATAGCTCTTTAATGTGCTGCAGCAGTGAAACGGAATAAGGAAGTATAAATACGAAATCCGCCAAATATGGCAAGATAGCTTCGGAAATTGTGAAATAGAGATTGCGCTGTACGATGTGCTTTTGTTACGCAATCTGAGCACAGGACACGCTATCTAGTTAGACAATTACGGGGAGCAAAGCGGACGTGATATCTTCAGGCAACGACAACGTGACTATTATTCCGCGCGCTCACAAATTAAAATACATACAGTTCGGAAATAAATAGCGATATGGCTTCATATATAATTTTGGATCTGCCTGTTTTTCGTCGGAGTTGTGGTTAGTCTGGGATACAAGACTTCTTAAAACCATGCGAATGAAGCAATGATATTGCTACTCTCGTCTGAAAGAAATTTATGGTTCTCTTATTCTGAATATGTCGTGATTTCCATATCACGATTTCCGAGGGTAATGATACGGCTTGGGACGTAACAACATAACTTAAATCTTGTAACATTAAAGGGGAGGACATGGTGACATTGTTACTAAACCACGTAAATTTTACTACTCCATATTCTGTTCAAAGGAAATCGTAATTTATAGTTTATGCACTAGTTAATTACAATTATAAGATTTCCAGTAGTATTTCATATACAAAGTAAGTATAAAATGTCCTGTTTTACACCATATAGTATCAACTGTACTATTCAGAATGTTACCTGGAATCTGGAATTGGTACCAATTGCAATCGTTAATTTCAGGAGGGCTTAGTGATCTAGGGTTAAACTGCTCGGTGTGAAGCTTTGAATTATATATTATTTGTTGTTACAGATACTTGGCTGTTATTCTACCAACAGGTCGCAATGTATAGGAGTATGGTGACGCACCATTTCGTAACGTAGTCACAGGTCTAGATTAGGTTGGAATGCAACGGTCTGGTTGTGAGTTGACGAATCCAACGAATGTGAAAGCAAAACACCTAGTTGTGGTGACAGACTGATCTGTAGCGTAGTCAGAGGTCCAGGTTAGGATGGAATGCAACAGTCTGGTTGTGAGTTAGCGAAGACAACGAATTTGAGAACAAAAAAATCTGGTTGTGGTGACAGTCTGACTTGTGATGTAGCCAGAGATATACGTTTGGTTCGAATGTAGCAGTTATCAGCTGGCAAAGCAAAATCTGAGGAAAGCAAACGCAACAAAGGCCGTGAAATCGTAGGAAACTGGATGTTCGGTGCAGTGAAAGTCGAGTAATGATTCCTTGAGCCCGTTGAATTTCGGACGTACGAAGTGTTGTTCAGAATGATAAAAGAAAAGATCCTTCTTGGGACGACGATCATCAGTGACTGATTCAGTACATACAACACCCCAGGTGCTGAGGGTTTTCTGCACCTTAGAGTGAATCATAGCTTGAAATTCGTAGAAACGTAAGATCGTTCCGTTCAGAGAGACAACATGGACACAATGTGGTGGAACGTCAGAGGTGCCATCCTACGATATGAGAGAAAGACCAAAAATTTGCGGGTTAGCTGGCTGAGCATATGTTCCGTCGAGCACATCGCCAGAAAGAAATATTACATCACCTTCTTGTTGAAGCGGGTAAACTTTACCAGCGTTAAGGAATTGGTATGCAATAATTCTTTCGAAGAATGTTGCAAACACAACTAGTAACTACTAAAGTGCGTTTCAGGGAAATCGGCGCCCTCAGTTTCCTCAACATAGCTGGTATGTTGCAGCATCGCTTTGCTTCGTACTGTACATTTTGCACATTACATTGGAATATCTACTTTATTCGTGTTTCATACTTAACATTTTTTCGTCGTTTGTGTGTTCGCGCATTGAACATGTGATTATACGACCGGCTGATTACATTACGTGTAATGTTCTGATTGGCTGAGGGGATCACCTGTCCCGTGCCCAGGTTATGTAACAAAGACACATCGTACAGCGCAGTTTCCGAAGCTATCGTGTCGTATTTCTACATCTACATCTACATCCATACTCCGCAAGCCACCCGACGGTGTGTGGCGGAGGGCACCTTGAGTACCTCTATCGGTTCTCCCTTCTATTCCAGTCTCGTATTGTTCGTGGAAAGAAAGATTGTCGGTATGCCTCCGTGTGGGCTCTAATCTCTCTGATTTTATCCTCATGGTCTCTTCGCGAGATATACGTAGGAGGGAGCAATATACTGCTTGACTCTTCGGTGAAGGTATGTTCTCGAAACTTCAACAAAAGCCCGTACCGAGCTACTGAGCGTCTCTCCTGCAGAGTCTTCCACTGGAGTTTATCTATCAACTCCGTAACGCTTTCGCGATTACTAAATGATCCTGTAACGAAGCGCGCTGCTCTCCGTTGGATCTTCTCTATCTCGTCTATCAACCCTATCTGGTGCGGATCCCACACTGCTGAGCAGTATTCAAGCAGCGGGCGAACAAGCGTACTGTAACCTACTTCCTTTGTTTTCGGATTGCACTTCCTTAGGATTCTTCCAATGAATCTCATTCTGGCATCTGCTTTACCGACGATCAACTTTATATGATCATTCCATTTTAAATCACTTCTAATGAGTACTCCCAGATAATTTATGGCATTAACTGCTTCCAGTTGCTGACCTGCTATATTGTAGCTAAATGATAAGGGATCTTTCTTCCTATGTATTCGCAGCACATTACACTTGTCTACATTGAGATTCAATTGCCAGTCCCTGCACCATGCGTCAATTCGCTGCAGATCCTCCTGTATTTCAGTACAATTTTCCATTGTTACAACCTCCCAACATACCACAGCATCCTCCGCAAAAAGCCTCAGTGAACTTCCGATGTCATCCACAAGGTCATTTATGTATATTGTGAAAAGCAACGGTCCTACGACACTCCCCTGCGGCACACCTGAAATCACTCTTACTTCGGAAAACTTCTCTCCATTGAGAATGACATGCTGCGTTCTGTTATCTAGGAACTCTTCAATCCAATCACACAATTGGTCTGATACTCCATATGCTCTTAAACGACTGTGGGGAACTGTATCGAACGCCTTGCGGAAGTCAAGAAACACGGCATCTACCTGTGAACCTGTGTCTATGGCCCTCTGAATCTCGTGGACGAATAGCGCGAGCTGGGTTTCACACGACCGTCTTTTTCGAAACCCATGCTGATTCCTACAGAGTAGATTTCTAGTCTCCAGAAAAGTAATTATACTCGTACATAATGCGTGTTCCAAAATTCTACAACTGATCGACGTTAGAGATATAGGTCTATAGTTCTGCACATCTGTTCGACGTCCCTTCTTGAAAACGAGGATGACCTGTGCCCTTTTCCAACCCTTTGGAACGCTACGCTCTTCTAGAGACCTACGGTACACCGCTGCAAGAAGGGGGGCAAGTTCCTTCGCGTACTCTGTGTAAAATCGAACTGGTATCCCATCAGGTCCAGCGGCCTTTCCTCTTTTGAGCGATTTTAATTGTTTCTCTATCCCTCTGTCGTCTATTTCGATATCTACCATTTTGTCATCTGTGTGACAATCTAGAGAAGGAACTACAGTGCAGTCTTCCTCTGTGAAACAGCTTTAGAAAAAGACGTTTAGTATTTCGGCCTTTAGTCTGTCATCCTCTGTTTCAGTACCATTTTGGTCACAGAGTGTCTGGACATTTTGTTTTGATCTACCTACCGCTTTGACATAAGACCAAAATTTCTTAGGATTTTCTGTCAAGTCAGTACATAGAACTTTACTTTCGAATTCATTGAACGCCTCTCGCATAGCCCTCTTCACACTACATTTCTCTTCGCGTAATTTTTGTTTGTCTGCAAGGCTTTGGCTACGTTTATGTTTGCTGTGAAGTTCCCTTTGCTTCCGCAGCAGTTTTGTAACTCGGTTGTTGTTCCACGGTGGCTCTTTTCCATCTCTTACGATCTTGCTTGGCACATACTCATCTTACGCATATTGTACGATGGTTTTGAACTTTGTCCACTGATCCTCAACACTATCTGTACTTGAGACAAAACTTTTGTGTTGAGCCGTCAGGTACTCTGAAATCTGCTTTTTGTCACTTTTGCTAAAAAAGTATCTTCCTACCTTTTTTAATATTTCTATTTATGGCTGAAATCATCGATGCAGTAACCGCTTTATGATCACTGATTCCCTGTTCTGCGTTAACTGTTTCAAATAGTTCAGGTCTGTTTGTCACCAGAAGGTCTAATATGTTATCACCACGAGTCGGTTCTCTGTTTAACTGCTCAAGGTAGTTTTCAGATAAAGCACTTAAAAAAATTTCAATGGATTCTTTGTCCCTGCCACCCGTTATGAACGTTTAAGTCTGCCAGTCTATATCTGGCAAATTAAAATCTCCACCCAGAACTATAACATGGTGGGGAAATCTACTCGAAATATTTTCCAAATTACCCTTCAGGTTCTCAGCCACAACAGCTGCTGAGCCAGGAGGCCTATAGAGACACCCAATTACCATGTCTGAGCCTGCTTTAACCGTGACCTTCACCCAAATTATTTCACATCTCGGATCTCCGTCAATTTCCTTCGATACTATTGCACTTCTTATCGCTATAAACACGCCTCCCCCTTCACTGTCCAGACTGTCTCTGCGGTATACATTCCAATCTGAGTTTAGGATTTCAATACTGTTTACGTCTGGTTTCAGCCAACTTTCTGTCCCTAGTTCTATGTGGGTATTGTGACCGTTTATTAATGAGAGTAGTTCTGTGACCTTTCTATAGACGCTCCTGCAGTTTACTATTAGCACATTAATATTGTTATTCCCTGTTGCATTTTGCCTACTCCTACCTTGCCGCGTCTCAGGAGGCGTCTTGTCGGGCCTAGGGAGGGAATTCTCTAACCTAAAAAACCCCCATGTGCACTCCACACGTACTCCACTACCCTTGTAGCCGGTTCCTGCGTGTAGTGCACGCCTGACCTATTCAGGGGGCCCTACATTTCTCCACCCGATAGAGGAGGTCGAGAAATTTGCACCCCAGATCTCCGCAGAATCGTCTGAGCCTCTGGTTTAAGCCTTCTACTCGGCTCCAAACCAGAGGACCGCGATCGGTTCTGGGAACGATACTACAAATAGTTAGCTCAGATTCCACCCCGCGAGCGAGGCTTTCCGCCTTCATCAACTCCGCCAGCCGCCTGTACGAACTGAGGATGACCTCTGAACCCAGACGGCAGGAGTCATTGGTGCCGACATGAGCAAAAATTTGCAGTCTGGTGCACCCAGTGCTCTCTATTGCCGCCGGCAGGGCCTCCTCCACATCTCGGATGAGCCCCCCGGCAAGCAGACAGAGTGAACACTGGCCTTCTTCCCCGACCTTTCCGCTATTTCCCTAAGGGGCTCCATCACCCGCCTAACGTTGGAACTCCCAATAACTAATAAACCCCTCCCCCCGTGTGCCTGCTCGGATCTTGCTGAAGGAGCGGCCACATGTCCACTCACAGGCAGAGCGGGCGATGCCACACGGCCAGCTTCCACATTGACCCTCCGCTTCGTGCGCCGCGAACGCCGCTGAACTCGCCACTCCCCTTGGGGAGAGGGTAGCCCAACCGCGCCCGGTACCCGCGAAGATGTCTCGACAGCAGGGACAGTGGGGTGAAGCATGTAACACCTGTGGTGTACCATGCGACGCACCAGACTCCCCACTGCCGCTACACTCCGAGGCAGCAGCCTGTCGACGGCTAACCGCGGCCATCAACACGTTCAGCTGTTCGCGAACAGTGGCCAGCTCCTCCTGCGTCCGTACACAGCAGTCACACGTCCTATCCATCCTAAGAAATCAATTTACTGTAGAGAGTTAATCAACCCGCGAAGATGTCTCGACAGCAGGGACAGTGGGGTGAAACATGTAACACCTGGGGTGTACCATGCGACGCACCAGACTCCCCACTGCCGCTACACTCCGAGGCAGCAGCCTGAAGACGGCTGACCGCGGCCATCAACACGTTCAGCTGTTCGCGAACAGTGGCCAGCTCCTCCTGCGTCCGTACACAGCAGTCACACATCCTATCCATCCTAAGAAATCAATTTACTGTAGAGAGTTAAGCAACTTTTAACTAGACTGTTAATTCACTAAAGGCGGCTGATAGTTGACTAAACTGTGGTTACTAGACACTTCTTGTAGAAAACAATGAAAATAGCACTACTGTATTGAAAACAAACACTAGCACTACTGGCACTATGGTTGACTAAAGGGACTCTCTCTGACTGTATTCAAAACAAACACGATGTGGATTTCACATTTATACTCGCTTATTCCGCAAATGTGTTGTTTCAATGCTACGTAGCATTAAAGATCTATCCAAGAGACGTGCATTCTTTCTCAGTTTGTTGCACTACAGCGCCTGAAAGTACGATACGGATATATAAAAATTCTACACAGACGAATGTACTATCTGTCGCGGCTACTGAATCCACAGAGGGAGGTGGCGTAGTGACAAAACGCAGGACAAAAGAATTTGTCACCGGCAGCTGAAATCGCACTAATACATCCCCTAGTCTTGATAATAGCTTCAATTCAGGTATGTCATATCCAAGCGAAGCCTCTCATTGATGATTAGATTCCTCAGAGCTATCAAACTGTGGCGGTGCTGATTGCTTTGATTCACCCGTTTACCAAATAGTTCGAAACTTTTCTCTATGGGATTAAGATCAGGTGATTTAGAGCAAAAGTCGAAGTGCAGTAGGGTACCTGAGTGTTTGACAAACCAGGAACTTATGCGCGGTAATCGAAAGCGCAGAGAAACTTCTTCACCAGTCGCCAAGCAACGCCCTGCTACGACGTCCTGCGAGGGAGCACGCGTGCGCCCTGTTACGTTGATTTGACGCCTCTCTGGCTCTTGGGCTGAGTCGTTGCTCGCCGCTAACCGGAGGGAGGTCATCGAGCAGCCGCGAGTGGCGCTTGTGTGAGTCCCTGAGAGCTACAAGCACCTGCGGGAATCGAGCCGTCTTTCGAGCGGAGGTCTGTATTGGCAAACTCACCTGTCTTGGAAACACGACGCTCGAACTCCAAGACGGCCTTGATTCGTCCCTGTGGATACAAGGGCCGAGGGGAGCAGCGGAAGCATATCGACTTGTTTGGTGGGCATCTTATTCGGTGTTGTAGGGTGCTTGTACTCTCTGGCTTAGATGACCCAATAGCAAAGAAATGTTTACCGGTAGCTACGTTCGTGAAAATGATTTTACGTTACGCTGAAGTGCGTCCGTCGCATTTGCCCCTTGTCCACTGTGGATAATTGTGGAAGACTGCGAGTTTGGTACTAAAGCGAATGTCTTCAAGTGTCCTAGTTGCTCGGAACTCAGTGGCGTGCCTCAGCTGTTACTCTGACTTTACGAGGTCTCTTCACAAAATTCCGGAACATTTGTAATTTCGCACGAATGGTGTGTTGGAGCGAAATGTGGTTGGCATCCCTGCACACGCCTGCCGGAAGTTACATTACTGGCCATTAAAATTGCTACACCACGAAGATGATGTGCTACAGACGGGAAATTTAACCGACAGGAAGAAGATGCTGTGATATGCAAATGATTAGCTTTTCAGAGCATTCACACAAGGTGCTCAGATGAGGAATGTTTCCAAACGATTTCTCATACACAAACAGCAGTTGACCGGCGTTGCCTGGTGAAACGATGTTGTGATGCCTCGTGTAAGGAGGAGAAATGTGTACCATTACGTTTCCGACTTTGATAAAGGTCGGATTGTAGCCTATCGCGATTGCGGTTTATCGTATCGCAACATTGCTGCTCGCGTTGGTCGAGATCCAATAACTGTTAGCAGAATATGGAATCTGTGGGTTCAGGAGGGTCATACGGAACGCCGTGCTGGATCCCAACAGCCTCGTATCACTAGCTGTCGAGATGACAGGCATCTTATACGCTTGGCTGTAATGGATCGTGCAGCCACGTCTCGATCCCTGAGTCAACAGATGGCGACGTTTGCAAGACAACAACCATCTGCACGAACAGTTCGACGACGTTTGCAGCAGCATGGACTATCAGCTCGGAGACCATGGCTGCGGTTACTCTTGACGCTGCATCACAGACAGGCGCGCCTGCGATGGTGTACTCAACGACGAGCCTGGGTGCACGAATGGCAAAACGTCAGGATTTCGGATGAATCCAGGCTTTGTTTACAGCATCGTGATGGTCGCATCCGTGTTTGGCGACATCGCGGTGAACGCACATTGGAAGCGTGTATTCGTCATCGCCATACTGGCGTATCACCCGGCGCGATGGCATGGGGTGCCATTGGTTACACGTCTCGGTCACCTCTTGTTCGCATTGACGGGGCTTTGAACAGTGGACGTTACATTTCAGACGTGTTACGACCCGTGGCTCTACCCTTCATTCGATCCCTGCGAAACTCTACATTTCAACAGGATAATGCAAGACCGCATGTTGTAGGTCCTGTACGAGCCTTTCTGGATACAGAAAATGTTCGACTGCTGCCCTGGCCAGCACATTCTCCAGATCTCTCACCAACTGAAAACGTCTGGTCAATGGTGGCTGAGCAGCTGGCTCGTCACAATACGCCAGTTACTAATCTTGATGAACTGTGGTATCGTGTTGAAGCTGCATGGGCAGCTGTACCTCTACACGCCATCCAAGCTCTGTTTGACTCAATGCCCAGGCGTATCAAGGCCGCTATTACGGCCAGAGGTGGTTGTTCTGGGTACTGATTTCTCAGGATCTATGCACCCAAATTGCGTGAAAATGTAATCACATGTCAGTTCTAGTATAATATATTTGTCCAATGAATACCCGTTTATCATCTGCATTTCTTCTTGGTGCAGCAATTTTAATGGCCAGTAGTGTACATTGTTGTACATTTAGTTATTGCTCAGCGCTGTATTGAGTAGAACGCTGTGTAGCACAGTTTGCTAATTTCGAGATGGCAGTTAGGGGAGCAACACGTCTGCATTAAATTGTGTGTGAAACTAAAGAAAACGATTACAGAGACACACAAAATGATGCAAGAAACCCACGGTGATGAGTGCTTAAGCCGTACGCGGTGTTACGAATGGTTCATACGGTTTAGAAATGGCTGGACGGAAATTAAAGCTGACCCTCCTTCCGGACGCCGTTTGACGTCTACCGAAGACGCTCACATTAGGAACGTCAATGAAATTGTGCAAGCTAATCGAAGACTGACTGTCCGCGAGATTGCAGAAGAATGGAACATTTCAGTTGGATCATCTCATGAAATCCTGATACAGCATCTTGGAACGACGCGTGTTGCCGCCAAGTTCGTCCCACTGCTCATGAGTCAAAAGCGGAAAGACCTTCGCCTCGCAAACTGTGAAGAGTTTTTTATCGCCCAAATGAGAACGAGATGTTCCTTAAGAGAATCCTAATTGGTGATGGGACGCGGGTCTACGGTTATGATGTTGATACAAAGGTTCAATCTTCACAACGGGTCCGGAAACCTTCTCCAAGACCAAAAAAAGCTCGTCAGGTCAGATCAAATGTCTAAGGTAAGCTGATAGCTTTCTTTGAAGGACTAGTTCATCATGAATTCGTGCCACAGGGGCAAACTGTTAGTCGATGGTGTTATCGAGATGCGGTACGACGCCTGCGAGAAATGTGAGAAGGAAACGGTCTGAAATGTGGCGAGACAATTAATGGCTCTTGCCTCACGATAACGCATCCGGACATTCGTACCTGTTGGTGCATGACTATTGCACAAAAAACGAAATCACTGTGCTGCCTCACCCTCCGTTCTCTCTAGACCTGGCCCCTGAAGATTTTTTTTTCCAATGATGACAACCCCATTTAAAGGACTAAGATTTGCAACGATAGACGAGATAAAAGAAATATTTGCAGGCGGCGCTTCGCGCGATCCAGCAAGAGGTGTACCAAGACTGCTTCGGGAAGTGGAAACGGCGTTAGGCGTGGAGGAGAGTATTTCGAAGGAGAGCATGCACAATAAGTAACAGGTAACGGTAGAAAAATTCTGTGGACAAAGTTCCGTAATCTTTTGAACAAATCTCGTAAATGGTACACTTCTTTCAGAGTGAAGCAAATACTCCAGTCAAACGATACCTGCCACACGGGGTAGCTACGCGGTCTTTGGAGTCTTGTCACAGTCCGCGCGGCTGCCCCCGTCGGAGGTTCGAGTCCTCTCTCGGGCATGGGTGTGCGTGTCGTCCTTAGAGTAAGTTAGTTTAAGTTAGATTAAATAGTGTGTAAGCTTAGGGACCGACGTCCTCTGCAGTTTGGTCCCATAAGACCTTAGCACAAATTTCCAATTTCCACAAACATTTTCTGTGGCTTTTGGCAGAGTCTCAGAATGGCCATGTATGGTTTAAGTGGAACCATTTTGTACATGGTGTCGGGCTGCAACGTAATGCAGTGTTGAAAGAATATCAGAGCGATGATTACTGCTACAACCCATGAAATACGCATAAAATGATAAAAGAAGTCTTGGAAGACCCAAGAAATACAATGAATAACGCTGACCCATGGAAACCGAACAAATATCACCCTAATTCCGGAAAGTAAAGAAGAAAATGGTGATTTCCTATAATTCTTCAAGTTTGAAAACAACTTGCAACTAAAACTAACAATGGACGAAATCTGTTTCAACACTGTGTCAAGATGTTCACGTGCAGTATAGAGACGAGATCTTTCTTTTCGACAAATGTGCAGCCGAGCAAGAGGAATATGAGAGTTTAGCGTCTGGTGAACTTTGAAGTCTTTAGAGGTAAATTATAGACTCCAGTGGAACAAGGACAGAGAATGAAATCAGCCCTGTCCTTTGCAAAGAAACCATTCCAGTATTTGCCTTAAGCAATATAAGAAAACTGTGGATAACCGAAATATCGAAGACCAAACGCAAGTCCAGTGTCTCAAACATTGTGCCACCTAACTCGATAATTTTTACAAAGTAACTATTGTGTTCACTATGTGAGAGTAGGTGAACACAAAACTGTCCTCCCTTGTGGAACGCTTTTTACCAGCTGAACTGAATTTTCTCCATCCAACAGCACATGCAAGTTACAGTTAATGTGAAAAGCGTTCGTAAATATTGTCAATTACTCGGATGAAACTGAGACTGGATGTATTTTTATTTTCTCAAAGTTACACATTGTTTGGAAATTGAATCTTACTTACCATTAGTTTAATTTCGTTCCAAAACATAAAAACACTGCTTGTGAAAACAGCATCCGCTAACACAGTTGTGTAGGACTGCCCAAAACCTATTCACACTTGACGGTAACGATATCTCAAAGAAAATGCTAAGAACCTCAGAAAAATCGCCACCACACCCGTCCTATTTATTCACAGCCAAATTTTAGAAACAATGCGAATCGTTTGGAATTATATACACACACTGACACTCTAAATTTATGAACCTCATGATCTTCTTAGATGCTCAAAATATCGTCGCATACGCGCTACAGAGATCTACTGCACCGCACAGTGAGATATTCCCAGTGGACGGACCTGTTATCTTTCTCTAAAATGGCTCAGTGAATCCAGTCAGCAAGCACTCGTCTCTTCTTCTGAAACCAAAGTCTGCAGACAGAAGTGACAACCTCAACTCATATTACCGACTCGTAGGTATTTACACTCGTGCTCATAAATTAAAGATAATGCTGTTACATGGTGAAACAACGCTCCGGTGGGCGGTTTGCGGATTTAAATCACCTCGGGGTATGACCATGCGGTGCATTTGACCTGCGGCCGTCGCACGGTGGCGCTGGCAGCAGCCCATATACGCAGTGATGTGTTGGTGCATGTCAGAGTACGGTGCTGCGAGTAACTGTGCAGACGTTTTCAGACGTGCTAATCATGAGTGTGTGTTGAAAATGGCTCAAAGAACACATACTGATGACGTTGTGAGGGTTAGAATACTAGTGCGACTGGAGGCTGGTCAAACACAGCAGGTCGTAGCACGGGCCCTCTGTGTGCCACAAAGTGTGATCTCAAGATTATGGCAACGATTCCAGTAGACAGGAAACGTGTCCAGGCGCTACAGTACGGGACGTCCACAATGTACAACACCACAAGAAGACCGATATCTCACCATCAGTGCCCGCAGACGGCCACTGAATACTGCAGGTAGTCTTGCTCGGGATCTTACCGCAGTCACTGGATCAGTTGTCTCCAGACACACAGTCTACAGACCTGAACAGACATGTGTTATTCGCCCAGAGACCTTCTAGGTGAATTCCACTGACCACTAGTCACAGGAGAGCCTGGTGTCAAGAACACAGTACATGGTCATTGGAAGAGTGGTCCCAGGTTATGTTCACAGACGAGTCTAGGTATAGTCTGAACAGTGATTTTCGCCGGGTTTTCATCTGGCGTGAACCAGATACCAACCCCTTAATGTCCTTGAAAGGGACCTGTATGGAGGCCGGGGTTTGATGGTGTGGGGTGGGATTACGATTGGTGCACGTACAACCCTGCATGTCTTTGACAGAAGAACTGTAACAGGGGCGTCATTTTGCACCAGTATGTCCGCCTTTTCAGGGGAGCCGTAGATCCCACCTTCCTCCTGATGGATGATAATGCACGGCCCCACCGAGCTGCTGTCGTGGAGGAGTACCTTGAAACAGAAGATATCAGGTGAATGGAGTGGCCTGCCTGTTCTCCAGACCTAAACCCTATTGAGCACGTCTGGGATGCTCTCGGTCGACGTATCGCTGCACGTCTCCAAATGCCTACGACACTTCAGGAGCTCCGACATGCACTGGTGCAAGAATGGGAGTCTATATCCGAGCAGCTGCTCCACCACCTGATCCAGAGTATGCAAACCCGTTGTGCGGTCTGTGTACGTGTGCATGGTGATCATATCTAATACTGTTGTCGGGGTACATGCGCACGAAACAGTGGCGTTTTGTAGTACATGTGTTTCGTTATTGTTTTCTCAACTTATCACCAATACCGTGGACTTACAGATCTGTGTCACGTGTGTTCCCTAGTGCCTATGCTATTAGCACCAGTTTTGTGTACTGCTACGTTGTGTGGCACCACATTCTGCAATTATCCTTAATTAATGAGTGTATCTCCAACTAAATGGAACTAAATGGAACTGTTATAGACACGGGAATTTCTTATGTAAATTAATAATCGACAAATTTTCCACGTGAGCTCCATCTGCCTGGCCAAAATACAGTATGTTTGCGAGTAAAGCCATCTAAATCGCGTCTTGGCTACTGCCATCAATAGACGAAAACTTAAAACTCATAAAACTAAGTCCAGTGCGAAATGCAAAAAGACTTTAATCTAAAGAACAGTCCGTATCGCTTTCTTCGCAAAAATCCATAATGGTCGCAGACTCATTTATGGAACTTACACTGTCAGTCACATTAATATGACCAACAGTCAAAAGCCTGAATAACTACCTCCGGCAGCGCCTACTGCTGTGAGACGGGCAAAAATAGAGTTCTGGAAGGTGCCGGCAGGGACGTGGAGCCATGCCGACTCCAGTACCTTGGGCAACTGTGGTAGGTTTCTCGGTTGAGGAACCATGGTGTAAACAGCTCGAACTAGATGGTACTGCGAATTCTCGACTGGGCTTAAATCCGGGCAGTTTGGTGGCCAGGGGAGTACTGTAAACTCATCTTCCAACAACGCACGTACACTGTGAACTAGGTGACGTGTTACATTATGTGGCTGAGAGATACCATCGTGCTGAGGAAAAATAAATTTCATATACGGGTGGACATGGTCCCCAAGGATAGATGCACGTTTGCGTTTATCTATTTTGCTTTCCAGAATGATGAGATCACCCAGGGAATGCCACGAAAACATTCGCCAGACCATAACGCTCCATCCTCCGGCCTGGACCCTTCCGATGATTGTTGCAGGATACGAGGGTTGTTCGTAAAATAAGGTTCCCATTGCGCTACAGTCCTGAAAAGCGCTGTTACGGTGGATCCCGCGATTCTGTAGCGTACCTTGGTCCCCCAAATCCCCTTCCTAGCGAGCTGCCTGCGGAGCTCTGTCTTGGCTTGGCAGCCGTACGTGATGGATCTCCCCATCGCTTCGTCCGCCAAGTGCGAGCTGCGCTCGGTGATCCGTTTCCTGTCTGCAAAAAACATTGCGCCGGCAAAAATCCATTCCCAGCTATGCGAAATCTATGGAGACAAGTGTGTGAGCGTACAACACGTGCGCAAATGGTGCAGAGAGTTCAAGAACGGGAGTACTGATGTCCATGATGAGGAGTGTTCCGGACGGCCATCTGTTTCTGACGAAACAATCGCAAAAGTGGAGGCAGCGGTGCTCTCAGATCGAGGAGTGACGGTTCGTGAGCTCTCCGAAATGATACCTGACGTCAGCGGAACCTCTATTGATGACATGATTTTGACGGAGCATCTAGGGTATGCTAAAGTTTGCGCGAGATGGGTGCCAACAATGTTGACCGAAGACCATAAACGTCAACGCGTTGCAGTGGCCCAAGAACTTCTGCAAGATCACGGAAGACATGGCGATGAATAAATCGACTCCAACGTCACTAGAGACGAGACTTGAGTGCACTACCGCACACCCGAAACCAAAGAACAGTCCAAACAATGGAAAGTGGAAGCACCCAAAGTCGCCGAGATCGCGAAAATTCTAACAAACGCAAAGTGTCGGCAAATTCATGGCAACAGTGTTTTGGGGCAGGAAGGGGGTATTGTTGTGCGAGTTCTTGCCCACCGGTACAACAATCAACGCCGTCGGGTAATGCGAGACACTGCAAAAATTGCGCCGTGTAATTCAAGACAAGAGGAGGGGTATGCTTTCCAAGGGGGTGCGTTTGCATCAGGGTAATGCTCGACCGCACACCGCTAAAGCCACCAACGAGCTCATAGCAAAATTTGGATGGGGTATTGTCAAACACTAACCCTACAGCCCAGACTTAGCCCCAAGTGACTACTATCTCTTCCCTGACATGAAGAAACATCTGTGTGGAATACATTTCGGCGACAGAGAAGAGCTGGAAGAAGCGGTTCTCAGGTATCTGCACGGCTTGGCGGAAAATTTTTTTGATTCGGGCATTCAAAAGCTCGTACACTGCATGCAAAAATATATTGACCTCAGTGGCGACTATGTAGAAAAATAGGTTAAAGTCTGAACTTCCCAAAAATGTATGCATTCATTAAATAAACATGTTTTACACTGTGAAACAAAATTGGGAACCTTATTTTTACGGTCACCGCTCGTATTTGCCTTCAGATGTTTACACCGTACACGCCAACGGCCATCTGTCCGAAGGAGCATAAAACACGACTCATCTGAAAAGGCCACCTTTCGTACATTCAGGTGTCGTATTGGTGTGCAAATTCAAGCCTTCGTCGCCGATGAACAGCGGTCAGCATGGACGCATAAAGCAGGCGCCTGCTGCAAGGTCCACACACAGCAACGTTCGCTGAACGGTCGTTGAGGGAACATTATTCGTAGCCCCTTGATTCAACTACGCCGTCAGTAGCTCAACAGTTGCACGTCTATTCGACCGCACACATCTCCGTGCCGTCCACAGTATACTTTAACCGTGACGGCACACGAACAGCTCACAAACTTGGCCGTTTCGGTGATGCTTCCACAATTACCCTGAAATCCAAAGATCAAGCCCTTTTGGACGTCACGTAAATCGCTCCGTTCGCGCATTAGACAATGATTTCAATCTCTGCGTCCCCCCCCCCCTCCCCCCCCCCCCCCCCCCCGACACGCTTTGTGTACCCTCCAATGCTAGTGCTGCCACCTGCCGCCTTTAAATGGTTACTGCACTTTGATGTCGAACATAGGCGGTGGTCACATTAATGTGACCAGGCCGTGTATTTCCTTTACTAATAAATTAATAACATAAGGTGATCTTCTCTGTAACTTACAAAATAGTAAGTGAAAGATATATTTATTTTGTTGGGTAAAAGTAAGAAATCTTACTCTTTCTGCTGAGCTATGAACATAGTTAATTTAATTATTTTCCTGAGAGTTACTGTACCGAGCTATATTTTATAAATAGAATATCATTTTTCCTACGATGTAGCTGATGTACTCGTATTTAAGCCAACTGTGTGTAAATCAGTCTAAATAAAATTTCTAGCAATATTAGTCAGGGAACTGGAAAACTTCATAGTTTTGGGGCTGGGTGTAGCACTCATCATCATCATCATCACCATCTCAGCCTTTTCCCACGTCATGTGGGGTCAGCGTTGCTTTGCTGGATCCTTCTCTTCCATAAATGTCTACCCAGTGCTTCTTCTCTGAGCCATCCTTTCTCTCGTACGTACCCTGCTACCTTGCCCCTCCATCCCAGTTTCGGTCTTCCTCTTCTCCTTGATCCTTCGACTTCTAGGTCTTCAATTCTTCTCCCCATGTAGTACTCCCCTCTTCTCTGCACTTGTCCATACCATCTTAGCCTACTTTCTTGGGTCTTCTTCCCTATGGGCCCCACTTTCACTGTTCCCTGATGTACTCATTCCTTGGTCTATCCTTTCGCGTCACCCCACTCATCCACCTTAACATTCTAATTTCTGCCACTTCCATCTTTTTCTCTTGGGCTTTTGTAATTGGTCAAGTTTCTGCACTACACAGCATCGCAGGCCTCACCACAGACTTGTAAAGCTTTCCTTTCATTCTACAGCTAACCTTCTTATCACACAGTACTCAACTCAGTTTCCTCCAGTTCATCCATCCACTATTTATCCTGTGCTGTATTTCGGCCTCCAGTCCTCCATAACTTTGCATGTAAGAGCCTAGGTATTTAAATTTACTGACCAGCGTCAGTTGTTCTCCTTGCAGGTTAATAGGTCTTTGGCATCCTTTGTACACATGTGCTCTGTTTTCGCCATGCTATTTCTCATTCCCCTTTCCTCTAGAGCTTTACTCCACTGTTGCAAGTTTGTCTTGAAGTGCCTCCTGGGTGGGTTCACAGATTACAACGTCATCGTCAAACATCATGCTCCAAGGTGCCCCTTTTTTCACATCTTTGACTAGGTCAAAGAGATATGGGCTGACAACAGATCCCTGATGTAGTCCTACTCTCACTGGAAATGCCTTTGTTGCACCTGCACTGCTCCTAACTTGTGTCATTGCACCTTCATACATGTCTTCTACCACCCTGATATATTATTCTGGCAAGCATTTACTTCTCAGACATCTCCATATCTCTTGCCTCGGCTCTCTGTCATATGCCTTCTCAAGATCGATAAAGGTCATATGCATTTCGGCTTGTACTTCTCTGTGCCTCGCCATCAGTTGCCTAAGTGCAAATATTGCGTCGGTTGTTCCTCTTCCCGACATAAACCCATACTGTTCTTCACATATTTCAGTTTCTAGATGCAACCGCTTATCAGTTATCCTTTTCCAGACCTTCATTGTGTGGTATATCAGTTTTATCCCTCAACAACTGCCACAGTTTTGGATATCCCCTTTTCCCTGATATATGGGAACCAGTATACTACTTCTCCACTCACGCGGCATTCTTTCTCCTTTCCAGATCTTCTGCATTAGATTCCATAGAACATCAGTTCCCTGTTTTCCTAGACTTTTCCAAGCTTCTATTGGGATTTGGTCTGCCCCTAGGGCCTTCCCATTTTTCATTTTCTTCAATGCGTGTTCGATTTCTACTTATACTTTGGGTCGTTCCTTCATTTATATCTCCGTCCTCATACTTCTCTCGTACATTTTCCTCATTCAATAGCCTTTCAAAGTACTCGCACCACCTATTCAGGATTTTCTCAAGGTCTTGTAATACTAACCTGATTCATCCTTTATCTGCCTCATTGATGTTATGTCCTTGGTCGCCTTATCTCTTGCTTTGGCAAACCGTAGGAGTTGCCTGCCATCCTGTCTTCTTTCCAGCTCTTCATACGCCTCTTCCATTGCCTCAGCCTTTGCTTTTTCCACTGCTCTTTTCGCCAACTTTTTTGCAGTCTTATAGGCTTCCCTATCCTCCTGCCTTCCTGTTAAGTCCCCTTGTTTTTTTTTTTTTTGCTTCTTTCTTCACTTTTATCGCTTTATGAACCTCCTCATTCCACTACCATGCATCCTTAACTTCTGGTGGTCCCTTTACTGTTGTTACACCCACTACATCTTTTACAGCTATTGTAATTACGTTGCTATTATAACTCCACCACTCCTGTACATCCTCTGGTAATTTCACTTCTCTTAAAACTGTTTCCTTGAATTTTTCTCGCAGCAACTTTTCTTTCAGTTTCCACCACTTTATTGTTTGTTCTCCTCGCTTGATACACTTACGTCTTCTCCCCACTACCATTTCTTAGTCGACCACTACGAGTTTGTGAGGCGCAGCCACACTTTCACTGTATGTAACCTTGGTATTCTTTATTTCCTTCATGTGTTTCCTTCTGGACAACAAGTAGTCTGACTGACTTTTATGGTCTCCGCTCCTGCAAGTTATAAGTTGTTCTCGTCCACGATTGAAGTAGGTGTTGGCGATCATTAGGTCAAAAGACACAGCATATTCTGAAATCTTGTGCCCTGCTGGATTTCTTTCTCCATTGCTCCATTTACCATGAATTCTGTCTTCCCCATTCCTCCTCTCGGCAACATGTCCATTTAAATCTCCCCGATTATCACCATTTAACGGTCTGGTATTTATATTGTAACTCCATCTAGGATTTTGCAAAATTCGTCCTTCTCTTCCTCCGAATACCCTGTCTAGGGTGCATACACACTTAGAACTGTGATGACGGCTCCTCCGATAGTAAGTTTTATGCTCATGATTCTGTCATTGATTCTGCCCACTCCACAGACTTCCTCTTTTAGATCTTTATCCACAATAACCCCTACTCCATTTCTGGACTCTTTGTCTGCACTGCTTCAGAACAAAGTATCCTTCTGCAAATAGTTTGGCTTTGTAACCCTTCCACCTGGTCTCTTGTAAGCACAGTATATTTATCTTCCTTCTTTGCACCATGTCTACAATCTCTCGACTCTTTCCCTTCAATGTCCCAATGTTTGAAGTTCCGACTCTGATTTTACACTTCATTCCATCTTTCGCACGCTCTTCTTTTGTTGGATTCTTCACAAAACGTCTACCCAGCAGATCCGACTGGGAGACTATTACTCCGGAACATTTACTTTGAGAAGTATCCATCATTGGTTTGGTTTTGGCAGGGTTTTTTTCTGGCCAGGTGCCCTTCCTGACGCCAACCTCTTCCTTTATCCTGGCTTGGGAGCGCCAACAACACTTAACGAGCTACTCAATCCACTCGTTACTTGTTGCAGGCGATGTTGGATGTAGCACTATGTACATGTACATTATGTACTATGTGTTGAGATGGATGTTCTGACGGTGGACTGTTCACTTAAGCGAGTGTTCAAGTGAATGCCCATTTTTCTGAGGCACAAGTCAATGCGCTTTCTAAACAACCTGTATGTAGAGTTAATAGTGTCATGGAGCAACGAGCTTCCTCAGTATACTGCTTGAAGTCGTCAAGTGGTTCAAATGGCTCTGAGCACTATGGGACTCAACTGCTGTGGTCATAAGTCCCCTAGAACTTAGAACTACTTAAACCTAACTAACCTAAGGACAGCACACAACACCCAGCCATCACGAGGCAGAGAAAATCCCTGACCCCGCCGGGAATCGAACCCGGGAACCCGGGCGTGGGAAGCGAGAACGCTACCGCACGACCACGAGATGCGGGCGAAGTCGTCAAGTATGTATCTGCTTATTCCATATCAATAACCATGGCCAAAAAAGCCTCGTCTGTTTGTGCATTCCGAGCTGATTTTTATAAGCCAGGGTAAGAATACTTTCTACAGTGTAACCGAACATAGCTTCAAACAGTAAATCAAAAAGGCTTGTCGCTCCTTTACACCACCAGCTTTACATCTCGTCCGCAGGAGGTTTCGAAGGCGCACTGAGTTGTACAATCAGTTGTTTGAACATCTCATTTAGATGCAGATGCAGCACATGCTAGTCTCGATGATGACTTACACTGGGGCGACAAAAGCCGAGGGATACCTTCTAATATTGTGTCGGACCTCCTTTTGCCAGACGTAGTGCATCAACTCGACGAGGCGTGGACTCAACAAGTCGTTGGAACTCCCCTGCAGAAGTATTGAGCCATACTACCTCTATAGCCGTCCATAATTGTGAAAGTGTCTCCTGTGCAGGATTTTGTCCACGAGCGCACATCTCGATTACGTCCCATAAATGTTCGATTGTATTCACGTCGGGCGATCTGGATGGCCAAATCATTCGCTCGAATTGTCCAGAATGTTCTTCAAACCAGTTGCTAACAACTGTGACCCGGTGACATAGCTGTTTGCGATCGTGAAGTCCACAACTGTGACCCGGTGACATAGCCGTTTGCGATCGTGAAGTCCTTGTATGCAAATGATCTTGAAGTAGCGGAACATAACTATTTCCTATTAATGATCGGCTCAACTGGACCAGAGGACCTATTCCATTCCAGATAAACAGCCCACTCTGTTATGCAGCCACCACTGGCTTGCACAGTGCCGTGTTGGCAACTTGAATCCATGCCTTCGTGGGGCCTCCTCCACACTCGAACCCTACAATCAGCTCTTACCAAATGAAATCGAAGCACGTCTGACCACGCCACAGTTTTCCAGTAGTCTATGGTCCAACCGATGTTATCATGGGCCCATGAGAGGCGTTGCAGGCGATGTCGTGCTGTCAGCAAAGGCACTCGCGTCGATCGTCTGCTGCCATGGTCCATTAACGCCAAATTTCGCCGCACTGCCCTAACGGATACGTTCGTCGTACGTCCCACAGTGATTTCTGCGGTTGTTTCACGCACTGTTGCTTATCTGTGATCGCCGACAACTCTACGCAAGCGCCGCTGCTCTTGGTCGTTAAATGAAGGCCCTCGGCCAACCGCGTTTTCCGTGGTGAGAAATTTTATATTCTCGGCACACATTTAACGCTGTCGATCTCGCAATACTGAATTCTCTAACGAAATCCGAAATGAAATGTCCCATGCGCCTAACTGCAACTATCATTCCGCGTTCAGGGTCTGTTAATTCCCACCGTGCGGCCACAGTCAAGTCGGAAAATCCTTTTCAAATCAATCACCTGAGTACAAATGACAGGTCCGCCAATGCACTGACCTTTTGCAGCTTCTGTAAGCGATACTACTGCCATCTGTATATGTGCATATCGCTATCCTATGACTTTTGTCACCTAGGTGTAATTAAGACTGAGCTGGCTGATAAAGGTCGCTCGACCGCAGCAACAGCAGACCGAGGCAGAGGGCAGGAAGGTGCCGTCTGACGTTCGAGAGGTGAGTCTGTGAGCCAAGCACAGGTTGAGTTTATGCGGTTGGCGTTGCCATGGTCACGGCCGTCGTTAGCACAGCCGGATGTCGACATCTGCGTCGCTGGGAGGACGCCGGCGGTTAACCAGACGCGTCATTAGGGAGTGCCCGCCAGAGGTCGTTTTCCGCCTCTACGGAGACGCGGGTTACCTTTCACGTTACAAGCTCCCTGCCTCCCCCCCGCCACAAGCGATACTCCGGGGCAGCCAGCAACGTTGTCCGGGGAAACAGCGTCGATGCTCAACTGTCTGTCCCACATATACATACGTGAAGCACGCCGCTGTTACGCTTCCGCGGAAAATGTAATTTCACGGTCCGTATCGGATATGAGGATCCGAAAGCATTCATATTTGTCCATCTGGGTGAGTTTAAACGGAATTAAGACAGGGGCGTTTTTGATGAATTTAAGATCGCATTTTAGGTCAAATATGCACTTATTTTGGATGTAGTCCTCGTTGGATGACTACACGTTCACCTAATATCGAGTGCGGGCGGATTCCAGGTTCTGTCCTGGGGAGTGTCACAATTCGTTACTGTCTCCACCTGCCATCCTGCAAATGTAACATGCAGTCACCCACACTTTTAACGCGCCATTGATATCTACGATTTTAATAATAAGAACATCAAAGTATAAAAGATGATTTAACATCATAATAATAACTGTTGCACCAAAAAGATTCAACAACAAAGATTGCAAACAAATATGGTGAGATCAAGAGAGTTCACAAATTTAAGTAGTTTAGGGGATGATAAGGGCAAATGGGATAACGAAAGAAGCTCGCGATCAGAAAAATCAAAAGATGATTGCAGTATTGTGGCAGACTGGAAACACCCTCAATAATCATGCCTATCAAGTAATGTAAAAACGAGACGTTCCTACACTGTCATGAAACCAGAAACACAATATGCATCAGTACTCTGGCCATGGACTGGAAAGTGCACCAGAAAACGTAGAGAAACTAGAGAGATGAATCATCGAAAAAATCCTAGGATCCAATAAGAGAGACATAGGCTACAGATTGCGAACAGATATCAAACATAATTTATGACACGAAGAATCGTCGACTGAAATTACACACGCGTATCAAGAGAATGCCGAGCACTCGACAAAACTAAACAGATCTTGGATACACAGAAAGCATCAAGAACATGGATCGCCGAAGTCAGAATAGACCTGAAGAATGCTGGTAGAACAGACTCAGATGTACTAGGCAGATAAACATTCCACCAGAGAGTTCTCAAGTGGAAACTGAACCGAAAGGTCAAGAAATTCAAGCCCGGAACAAATTAGTCGTGAGAAAATGAATATTGAGTTGATGAAAGATATGACTCCTGAGAAAATTTCCCAAGAAGTGGACGCTTCGGGTCGTCCATGACCGGCCTATTCGTGTATTATAATAATAATAATAACTTGTTAACAACAGTAAGTACGAAGGTCTGTTCCTAAAGACTGAAAAGTAGCACAGGTCACACCAATACTCAAGAAAGGAAATACTAGTAACCCATTGAATTACAGACCCATATCACTGACCTCAATTTGGAGTAGGATTTTGGAGCATATACTGTACTCGAACATTATGAATCACCTTGAATAAAATGACTTGTTGACACATAACCAACACGGATTCAGAAAATATCGTTCTTGTGCAACACAGCTAGCTCTTTATTTCCATGAAGTAATGAGTGCTGTCGACAAGGGATCTCAGATCGATTCCATATTCCTAGATTCCCTGGTTTTCGATACCGTTGCTCACAAGCGACTATTAATCAAATTGCGTGCGTATGGAGAATCGTCTTAGTTGTATGACTGGATTCGTGATTTCCTCTCAGAGAGGTCACAGTTCGTAGTGATAGACGGTAAATCATCGAAGTAGAACAGAAGTGATGTCTGGCGTTCCGCAAGGTAGTGTCATAGGCCCTCTGCTGTTCCTGATTAACATAAATGATCTAGGTGATAATCTGAGCAGCCCCCTTAGATTGTTTGCAGATGACGCTGTAATTTACCGTCTTGTAAAATCACCAGACGATCAATTCCCATTACAAAATGATCTAGAGAGAATTTCTGTATAGTGCGAAAAGTGACAATTGACACTAAACAAAGAAAAGTGCGAGGTCATCCACATAGGTACTAAAAGAAATCCGATAAAATTTGAGTATTCGATAAATCGCACAAATCTAAGGGCTGTCAATTCGACTAAATACCTAGGAATTACAATTACGAGCAGCTTAAACTGGAAAGACCACAAAGACAATATTGTGGGAAAGGCGATACAAAAGACTGCGCTTTGTTGGCAGACACTTAGAAGAATCGACAAACCCACTAAAGAGACAGCCTACATTACACTTGTCCGTCTCTGCTGGAATATTACTGCGCGGTATGGGATCCTTACCAGGTAGGATTGACGGAGGACATCGAAAAAGTGCAAAGAAGGGCAGATCGTTTCGTACTATTGCGTAATAGGTGTGAGAGTGTCACTGAAATGATACGCGAGTTGGGGTGGCAGTCACTGAAACAAAGGCGGTTTTCTTTGCGGCGAGATCTATTTTCTAAATTTCAATCACCAATCATGTTCCGAATGCGAAACTATTTAGTTGACACCCACCTACGTAGGGAGAAATTATCATCATAATAAAATAAGAGAAATCAGAGCTCGAACGGAAAGATTTAGGTGTTCCTTTTTCCCACGCGCCATTCGAGAGTGGAATGGTAGAGAAGTAATACTCAAATGCTTCTATGAACCCTCTGTCAGGCACTTAAGTATGAATTGCAGAGTAACCAAGCAGATGTAGATATAGATGTACATAATACATCGCTTTGACGTAACACCCAAGATACTGTTGCTCTGAGAAACGCAGCATTCGAGAAGCATTCATACGAAATTTCCAGAAACATGTGTCACGCAATTAATTTAAGAAACTCAAAGAACTTTGTAACATACATAACAAACATGGTCCAGTGGCACTAATGTGACCACCACCCACCTTCGACGTCAACGTGCAATAACCACTCACAGACGGCAGGTAGCAACACAAGCAGTGGAGGGTATATAAAGCGTGTCGAGGGGACGCGGAAAACAGTGCAGTCTTTGTCGTAATACAGAAATGGAACGACGTACATGATGTGCAAAAGAGCATGATCGTTGGCTTTCAGGTCAAGGGTGGTAGCATTTCCGAAATGGCTAAGTTAAGTGTTCGTGTGTATACCATGAATGACAAAATGGCGCTATCAGAAATCAACGCCGAGGCTACTGCTGTGCACCATGGGTCATAGAAGACAGGGGTGAATGACGGCTCCGCGTTTGTGTACAGGCGAATATACATGCAACTGTTGAGAAAGTGACCGCCCATGTCAACCAAGGGGCTACCAACAGTGTCTCCTCGAAGACCTTTCAGCGAACATTGCTGCGTATGAGCCTCTGCAGCAGGCCTTGGTTTATGCACCCTTGCCGACAGCTGTTCATCGTCGACGAGGGCTGGAATACGCACACCAGTACCGCATCTATACGTCCACTGAGTGGCGAAGTGGCGACAGATGTCGTTTTTAGAAGAATCACGTTTTGTGCTCCATCAGACAGATGGGCGTTAACGTGTAGGATATGAAATATCCGGAAACAAACACACTGCAAGGAAGGGTTCAGGCTGGATGGCATTCCCTGGGTATCTCATCATTCTGAAAGGCACTCTATGGATGAGTACAAGCATGCATCTGTCTTTGGGGCACATGTCCACGCTGCCCCCTACAAGCAATTTGATTTTCCATGACACGATGGCATCTACCAGCAGGACGATACAATTTGTCATACAGCCCACAATGTGCGTGTTTGGTTCAAAGAACAGTAAGAGGAATTTACTGTACTCCCCTGGCCATCAAACAGCCCGTATTTAGACCCAAACTAGAATCTGTTGGACCATGTCGATCGAGCTGTCCTCGCCACGGATCCCCAACTGAGAAACCTAGCGCACCTGGCTGCGGCAATGAAGTCGGCATGGCTCCACATCCCTGTCAGTACCTACCGCAATGTCATCGACTTTCTTCCGACATGTCTCGCGGTGGTGCGCGCTGCAAAAGGTGGCTATTCGAGCTTTTAACAGGCTGCCATGTTAAAGTGACTTGACAGTCTCAGGTCTAATTGAGCTCTTGCCATTTCACTTAGGATTACGACTGCAGACCAGGTCTGAAGGCTATGGCTACGCAATAGTGCAAATGAAGGAATGCTGTTTGTTTCAGTCATTTACATCCACGTTCAGGAAGTCAGGCTTTCTGTTACATTTTTTTTTTCTTAGTAGAGGGTCTACCTTTTTCATCCTACCCTTACTTGGTCCTACTTGTGTGCTTACAAACCGTGCCAGAAATAGGCTTAGTCAGACTGGCAGTGTGTCGTTTTACTGGCTAATATGTCACAAATCAAGTCGGAAGCTCACGGAGGTATAACTGTTGAGAGGTCAGACAAACGTGTGATTCCTGAAGAGGGGCAGCATCCTTTTCAGTATTTGCAGAGGCAACAGTCTCGGTATTGACTGGTCTGGCCTTATAACGTCAACCAACACAACCTTGCTCTGCTGGTACTATGAAGTGTTGTATCATAGATCGATAGCACACTGCTGGCGTCTCACAGTTGGCAACAGCAACACAAGTTTCCGTCAGACGCCAACAGCGGCTGTACAGAAACCGGCGGACCCAATGGAGCACGTCTGCTGAGTCACATCCCCTGTGGCTCCGTACCATGAGTGCGCTCTACTGCCACAATATAGGATGGTCAGTGATAGGGGCATGGCCCAGCAGCAACAGAGTCGCCATTGAGACGTAGCCCAGTTGTGGTCCTGTCACTATTACTTGTGCATTAGTTAAGAGAGCCTTGAGCAGTGCATGGCTTGTGTTCACGTCATTTATTGTTTCTCATCTTCTATTACTGTACTGCCGCCTCGATTTCTTATTCCATTTACTGGCGTCACTGACTTCCTGTCTTACTTGCCCGTGAGCGGCAGCAGCACCGCATATCGATAAGCGCACTGTCGTACCATCTCTGGAGCGACCGATATTTCTGGGTCGTCGTGTGTCTGACTCGCCAGTTGGAGACGGACCAGCAGTGCAGTCGGGACGCAGCAGCAGTGAAGTCGGGACGGAGCGCCAAGAAGTCGCCAACAGCCAGTGCTCGCCGACCGCTGGCGAAACACATGAACTGTCCGAAGGACGGAGATTGGAGTGGGACGACCGTTGGTTGGTCGTTCGGTTGGTCGTCTCATCGGCCGACGTATATTTGGTCCTTTCACCGTTTCCGGGTGTGGGCAGTTGGTCGATTGGCGTGGAGCAGCAAGGAAATCTCCACGGCGCGTAGTTTGGCCGAGGACGCTGGCGGCGTCCACGCGCGGTCAGAGAGTGTGGTGCTGTTCCCATTGCCACGAGGTCTGTGGCTCACCAATCCTGGACACGAAAGTTGAGTTTTGACTTAATCTACCAGCAAGTCACGACTGTTCACACAGTGTCGTTTGGATTTCGTTGTCGGCTGTTGGGACATTACCGCGAGCAACAATGCGTGTTTTCAAGTTGGCAAATTTTAGCCACCCTACGGTGGAGTTTAGCTGTACTTGGTTATTTTGAATTGAAGTGCACCAGCGGAATCTTCTGCCTTGTGGCCGTTAACGTTCCGGTTACCTGCCCTGGCTGTTGCCGTAAATTCAGGCAGTGTATTTCTTCATCGTGTTGTCGCTGTCCAGAACGGTGTGTAGTTTGACAGCTAAGTGTATAATTGCTTGTGGGCGCCAATACCTCCTACGTTGTTCCATTCAACTCCCTGTTGTGTGCTGGTCGCGTGGAGCAGAAGTTATCTTGTCGGTGGGTCCATTGACTGTCTGTAGGTTGGGTTGTTCAAATGGTTCAAATGGCTCCGAGCACTATGGGACTTAACTTCTGAGGTCACCAGTCCCCTAGAACTTAGAACTACTTAAACCTAACTAATCTAAGGACATCACACACATCCATTCCCGAGGCAGGATACGAACCTGCGACCGTAGCGGTCGCGCGCTTCCAGACTGTAGCGCCTAGAACCGCTCGGCCACCACGGCCGGCGGTTGTGTTGTCATCGGATCGAGAATGATTGGGCCGACTGCCTGTCTCATCTAAGCGAGCTTTAGTGTTTGAATTCCAGGCCGACCCTCGGAAACTTCTGAGCGCCGTTGGGTGTACTGCCTTCTCTTATTTGTTCTTATTGTTTGTATTTGTATGGCTTCTACCCGATTTTTAAATTAAGGTGTTTTTCTCTTAATGTGTCAGATTGTTTGGGCCTTCAGCCACATTTAAGGACTGTTTTAAGAGAAGGCCTTTTGGCCTTTTAAAAATTTATTTTGGTTTGAGTCTTAAGATATGGGCCTTAGCCGACTTTTTTTTTTTAATTGAAGTTGTTTTGCTCTTAAGGTGTCGGATCGTTTGGGGCTTCAGCCTAATTGAAAGAACTGATTTAAGATAAGGCCTTCTGCCTTTTAAATTTCTGATTTTGGTTTGAATCTTAAATTACTGGCTTTCAGCCGATTTTAAATTAAAGTGGTCTTGCCCTTAAGGCATGAGATTGTATGGCGCATTCAGCCGGTAATTAAATTCCAAAAATTAATGCTGTGTTTTTTTTTAATTTTCTTGGCTCTCGTAATCTTTGGTCAAATAAATAAAGTTGTATGTTTGAGTGTAACTGACAGCCGCTTATTTTGGCCCCTTTCCACAATTTAAACTACCTGTCCTGTCCTGCGGGTTTAGCAGTTCGTCCCAAGCCTCACTCTATGATGCTCTTGTTGATATTGTATTAACTCTATTTTATTGCTGCATATTCATTTGTAAAGAGTCTTAGTACGCTTGGAGAAAGCTACAAGTTAAAGGAAAGCTTCTGTTTACTGTATTTACATGTTTGCTAAACATTTCTGCTCCCATCCAGCTTTCCTACGATTACAGCTGCTGCACGACTTTGTAACCCACCTCTCCGTAGCGTTGTGTACGAAACGGTACAGAACAGAAAGCAAGAGGAAATTACAGCCGTTATTTTATAGATGGTTAAATGTTCCAGAGGTAAAATAGTTCCCCATTCGTATCTCCAGATGGGGACTACTCAGGAGGATGTCTTCAGCAGTAAAAACGAAACTAGCAGTCGATAGGTCAGAGGGTTGAATGTTAGATCCCTTAATAGGGCAGGTAGGTTAGAACATTTAAAAAGGGATACAGATAGACTGAGTTTAGATATATTGGGGATTAGTGAAGTGGAATGGCAGGATGAACAGGACGTTTGATTATGGTAATAACACTAGTTAACAAATTTAAACTTCTTTTCTGCATCTGGTCTGTAAATGGGTGGATTTACCTAATTTTGGGGTGCTGAATACACTGCTCTCTATGACGTCACATTTCCTAGATACATAGCAGAATAAAAAATGGTAATAGCGAAAATTGACACAATTAAGTCAAACAAAAATTCACATTCAGAAAGTTTAAAATCAATAATATTTTGTATGTATATATGGGCATAATGCCAATAAAATTCCAAATTTGTTCAGAAGATATTTTCACCTTTAATCGCCTTTGGTTTTTGAAAAATGCCACGACGGACCTCTTCTATTGTTTACCGTTTCAACACTCTCCCTAACAAGACCCCAACGGTAGTCACCCATCATCGAAGGGTTCCAGTGGCCTTGGTAACGGTGTTCCATGGTGAGAATGTCTTGGTGAAAGCGTTCACCGTGCTCTTCCTTTACGGCTCCCAACTTTTTCCGGGAAGAAATCAAGATGAGAATGTAAAAAGTTAATTTTAAGCGACATTCTATGCCCCATGTTCTTTTAGTTGTCCAACAGATCATTCACAATGGTAACATAGTTTTTGTCATTTCTGTTACCCAAAAAGCCATTTACCAGACCAAGCAGGTAATTGGATATCTGTGAGTTTGGTATCAAAGGTTGGATCTTTTGGCAATTTTCTTATTTGTGGTCCAACAAATACACCCTCTTTCAGCTTTGCCTCACTTAATTTGGGAAACTTTTCTTTTAAGTGATTGAAGGCGTCACCTTCTTTGTCCAGAGCTTTTACAAAGTTCTTGATAAGGCCCAACTTGGTATGAAGGGGAGGCAAAATAATTTTATCGGGCTCAACCAATGAGGTATTGTCCAAATTTACGTTTCCAGGAACATATGACACCCTTATAGGCCATTCCTTGACTGTATAGTGGTTCTTGGTGTCACAGCTGTCCCAAAGGCACAAACAAAAAGCAGCAGTATTTCGTGAAACCAGCCCGTAAACCCGTAAGGAGTGCAACAACTTTTAAATCACAGCAAAGCTGCCATTCATGATCCTTATATTTGATTGCCTCTAGCAAGAAAGCCATGGTTTCATAAGTTTCTTTCATATCTACTGCGTAAGCCAAAGGTACCGATGGAAATGCATTGCCATTATGCAGTAGTACTCCTTTCAAGCTGGTTTTATTGGAGTCAATAAATAGTCGCCACTCCTGTGGATTGTGTTGTACACCTAGCTGCATCATCAGGCCATTGACATCTCGACATACACACATTGAATTCTGCATATCGAAATACTGAGCGAAGGAAGCACCTCTTGATCTGAAACAGGAAATTTTTGTCCCTGGAGCTAGAAGGTTCCGTGGTTGAAGTCTCGACCCCAAGAGTTCAGGTTGCTGTTTCGAAAGTTTTAGATCGCGAACCAAATCGTTCAGTTCCTTTTGATTAAGAGCTGAGGCGAAGTGTCATGATATTGAGGGCAGTACTCTTCTATATGTTCAATACTTTCTGATTCACTTAACATGGTGTCTGGTTCCGTAACTTCCAAGGTACAGACAGGAACAGGCAACCCCTCATCATGGGGCACAGGCAAATGCACTGAAGATACATTTGAATACTTTGTTTTGTGTCTAGTTTTGCTTGAATGTCCCGAAATATTTGTAAGACAGAAGTAACAGTCTGAATAATGCTCATTAGTCTCACACCACGTCATCGGAACAGTGAATGGCGTGGCACGGCGTTTTCCTTTCGATTAAGGTTGCAGTACAGGTTATGCAGGCATTATGAGGTGCAAAGTTTTATCTTGATCACCAACAAGACAATCAGAATACAATTTAAATGCCTTCTTATCCAAATCAGTGATTGGTTTACTTTGGGCTTTTGGAGTGAATTTCCCACATACATAAAAAAAGTTGTCGGGGTGGTTTAGACAACAACGAGATTTAGTTGCCATTATTCTTAGTGCAAGTTTTAAACACAAAAAGTTTGCACTATCTTTCATGGGAAACACTCACTGAGGATCTCTTTCACACCACTAGATTACCACACCAACCATTTAGCGACGATTTGTAGATGTTCTAGCTCTCCTCTGCAAAGCAAAACCAAAGAATTAAACATCAAAACAGAAGAACAGCTAAAAGCGAAATACTGAATACGAAAAATAAAAAAACCTTTAAAAACTCAGAAATGGTACTTGATAGAACATTTTGAAATGTATATTCGGATTCTACAAACCAAAAAACATACTAGTTGATGTACCACATCCCAGATTCAAAATGGCTGTTAAATAGTGTAATGAATAAGCAAATAGAGATGTGGGTACGCTAATGTCAGCAGCATAATTGAGGCATTATTGTAGCCAAGACAGTCACAACATCAACACTCACAACAGTAGTACAACTTCATATGCTAACCAGCTCTGCAGATGATGAAGAGATTGAAGAAATGTATGACGAGATAAAATAAATTAGTCAGATAGTTAAGGAACACGAAAATTTAATTGTCATGGGGGAATGGAATTTGGTAGTCGGAAAAGGAAGAGAAGGGAAAATAGTAGGTGAATATGAACTGAGGGAAAGAGGAAGCCGCCTGGTAAAATTTTGCACAGAGCGTAATTTAATCATCGCTAACGCTTGAGTTTACGTATCATGTAAGAAGATTATATAGAAGGATGAGACTTGGAGGCCCCGGAAGGTTTCAGATTGACTATATAATGGTAAGACAGTGATTTCGGAACCAGATTTTAAAATGTAGCACATTTCCAGGTGCAGATGTGGACTCGGATCACAGATTTTTGATAAGAACTGCAGATTAAATCTGAATAAATTGCAAAAAATGTTGTAAAGTAAGGAATTGGTGCCTGGACAAGTTCAAAGAGCGAGGCGTTGTTGAGAGTTTCAGAGGGAGCATTAGGCAACGACTGAGTAGAACGGGAAAAGGAATAAAATAGAAAACTTATGGGCAGCTTTGAGAAATGAAATAGTGAGGGCAGTAGAAGCTCGGATAGGTAAAAAGACAAGGCCCAATAGAAATCCTTTGATATCACAGGAGATATTGAATTTAGTTGATGAAGGAGAGAACATAAAAACGCAGAAAATGAAGCAGGCGAAAGGGAATACGAACTTTCAAAAAATGAGATTGACAGGTAGTGCTAAATTGCTAAGCAGATATGGCTAGATGACAAATGGATATAGAGGCATAAATAACTAGATAAAAATAGGAAAATTAAAGACACATCTGGAGAAAAAACTGCTCTATGAATGTCAAGAGCTCAGATGGAAAACCAGTATTAAGCAAAGAAGGGAAAGCTGAAAGGTGGAAGGAATATATCGAAGGGCTGTACAGGGGAAATGTACGTGAGACAATGTTATAGAAAGAGAAAAGGACTTAAATTAAGATGAAATAGGAGATGTGATACTGCGAGAAGAATTTGACAGAGCACTGAAAGACCTAAGTCGAAACAAGGCACCTGAGGTAGACGACATTCTCTGGAAACTATTGATAGCCTTGGGAGAGCCAACCATAACAAAACTATTGCACCTGGTGTGCAAGATGTATGAGACAGGCAAAACGCCCTCAGAATATAAAAATGCCAATTCCAAACAAAGCAGATGCTGACACATCTTAATATTATAGACCTATCAGTTTAATAAGTCATGGTTACAAAATAATAGCGCAAATTTATTTGCAGAAGAAGGGAAAAACTAGTGGAAGCCAGATCCCAGAGGAGTGTAGAAACACGTGAGGCAGTACTAACCCCACGACTTATCTTAGAAGGTAGGTTACGAAAAGGTTAACCTGCGTTTATAGCTTTTGTGGATATGGGGAAGGCTTTCGAAATGTTGACTGGAAAACGCTTTCTGAAATTATAAAGGTGGCACGAGTAACATACAGGGAGAAAAAGGTTATACGCAACTTATATTAAACAACTAAAAACCCGCCTCGATTGCGAAAATAGCACCTAGTGTTAAGTGTTAACCCAGGTTTCGGCGTAGACAATTACACATTCTTCAGAAGAACAATAAAACCCACATGTCCCTAAGTAGACCTTTGTCAATAATTAAAAGAACACCATAGCTATACATTTATGAACGAAAAGGAAAAGGAATGGTTCCTGCGAAAGCGCACTGAAGCTTTCCTTCTCCATCCTTCCTTAATCCGACCTTGTGCGCCGTCTCTAATGACCTCGTTGTCGATGGTACGTTAAACACAAATCTCCTCCTTCTCTTTTTCAGAACAGATAGACTGCATGATAATTTATTTTACTATAGTATACTGCCACACTTATTTTCAGAATGGCCTTCTGTTTCGTTCAGTTACACATCTTCAGATTTCTCTACGTCGAAGAGCCCGATGCCCCACTATGCAACCGTTGCCTTGGTTTATGAAACCAATGGCCATTGGAACTTCTGCGGTTCTGAATCATTTTGAAGAATTTATGAATTAACTAATACATGAATCAAAAAATTTCTTTGTTCCCCCCATCTGATAGCCCTGTACTCAGGCAAGTACAAATGGCTTGATAAAAATGCTTTTAACTGTATTTTACCTGAAGTTGTTCTATAACTGAACCAAATCAGTGACACTTATTGTGAGAAAAAGTGACACTACTCTACAGTTAAATACGTTACAATAACCCAGCTGTTGCATGTTTTCTCCACCTGACATCATCCCCATCCATTCCTTTAAAAAAAAAAAAGTCTGAGAGGTGGCAGATGTGATGAACAGGCGAAAAATTATGGGGAATACTTACAACTGATCCTTCTGTTTCCCATTGCCAAAGTACCTCTATGAACAGGAGGACCGTCACTATGTAAGACGATTTATTGTTTCTGCAGCCCAGTTCTCTTCACATATAATTTTTGATTCAGTTGACCCAGAAGATTTGAATAGTATTCTCCAGTAATTTTTTCCCTTTGGGAAACACATTGAATAAAAAGAATATCTTTTCCTTCCCCAAAGCACTGCTCATAACCTTCTCTGTAGCTGAATCTGAGTTGGAATTTTGTGCACCATTTAGATTTCTGTTTCCTTTATGGCGCGAAGTTGTGGTCCAGAGTCTTGTCCACAGTAACGCACTGCTGCATCAGACTGGCTGGTTTCTTTTTACAATGGTACAAAACATTTCGGAGAAATCTATTTCGTGATCATATTGATCAGAATTTGGTAAATGTGCCACCCTTCTTGCACAAAGCATTCTCGTGGTTAATTCCTTATGATAAATTTACAATACTCTTGCCTTTGGTATGTCAATTTCTTCCACTGTTTTACACGTATTTTATCACTGATCAACCATACCACGCGGTTTCACTATGTTTCCATTGTGGCTGTATTTTTAGAGGTACTTAGTGTGAATCATCTACGAAGACAATATGGCCACGATGAATTCAAGTGATTTTTAAAAAACGTTCAAATGTGTGTGAAATCTTATGGGACTTACCTGCTAAGGTCATCAGTCCCTAAGCTTACACACAACTTAACCTAAATTATCCTAAGAGCAAACACAGACACCCAAGCCCAAGGGAGGACTCGAACCTCCGCCGCGACCAGCCGCACAGTCCATGACTGCACAAGTGATTTTTACTAACTCTTTACTGCCAAAGAGCAGACTCGTACATTTTCGCGAACTTTTGTCCAAAATAGTCTTTTGATGCGTGGAAAAAAATAAGTTAACTCTTTATTATTTGAAAAGTAATCGCCTTAGCTGATATTACATTTATCCCACTGTGAGACAAGACGGTAAATGCTTTCATGGGAAAACGTTCACGGTTACCTACGCAACCGTGATTGGACCCAGTCGTACAGCTCTTTATCCTAAGCAAATCGACGACTTCGAACGTCTTTCTTCAGGACTCCAAACATATGGAAAATGCTTGGGGGAAAATCGGAATTGTATGGAGGACGTGTAAGGGCTTCCCAGCGAAACTTTCACAGCGTATTTGAAACGACATTGGCCACATGTGAGCCTGCTTCGGACGAAGAAATGCCCGCCTGGATACAACGTGGTTCCCTAGGGAACCCAAAACATTTTTCATCAGTGCATTTAAAAGGTGGTTATGTCATTTTGATTTTTGTATCTTACTGATGTGCACGTCAGAGAGAGAGAAAGTTACGTTACTGTTAAACCATCTTTGGTCTCGCCGTGGCACAGTCTTTGCCTCTGCGCAGTCTGTAACCTACTTACTTGAAGTGTGGTAGGTAATGGACGTATTTAGTAGTGCTGTGTGGACTTTTAGTTGCACCTGTTAGATGAAGAAAGGTTGATTCTAAAGGCCAGCTGTACACAGGGTGTTACAAAAAGGTACGGCCAAACTTTCAGGAAACATTCCTCACACACAAAGAAAGAAAATATGTTGTGTGGACATGTGTCCGGAAACGCTTACTTTCCATGTTAGAGCTAATTTTATTACTTTTCTTCAAATCACATTAATCACGGAATGGAAACACACAGCAACAGAACGTACCAGCGTGACTTCAAACACTTTCTTACAGGAAATGTTCAAAATGTCCTCCGTCAGCGAGGATACATGCATCCACGCTCCGTCGCATGGAATCCCTGATGCGCTGATGCAGCCCTGGAGAATGGCGTATTGTATCACAGCCGTCCACAATACGAGCACGAAGAGTCTCTACATTTGGTACCGGGGTTGCGTAGACAAGAGCTTTCAAATGCCCCCATAAATGTAAGTCAAGAGGGTTGAGGTCAGGAGAGCGTGGAGGCCATGGAATTGGTCCGCCTCTACCAATCCATCGGTCACCGAATCTGTTGTTGAGAAGCGTACGAACACTTCGACTGAAATGTGCCAGAGCTCCATCGTGCATGAACCACATGTTGTGTCGTACTTGTAAAGGCACATGTTCTAGCAGCACAGGTAGAGTATCCCGTATGAAATCATGATAAAGTGCTCCATTGAGCGTAGGTGGAGGAACATGCGGCCCAATCAAGACATCACCAACAATGCCTCCCCAAACGTTCACAGAAAATCTGTGTTGATGACGTGATTGCACAATTGCGTGTGGATTCTCGTCAGCCCACACATGTTGAGTGTGAAAATTTACGATTTGATCACGTAGCGGCCTCATCCGTAAAGAGAACATTTGCACTGAAATGAGGATTGACACATTGTTGGATGAACCATTCGCAGAAGTGTACCCGTGGAGGCCAATCAGCTGCTGATAGTGCCTGCACACGCTGTACATGGTACGAAAACAATTGGTTCTCCCGTAGCACTCTCCATAGAGTGACGTGGTCAACGTTACCTTGTACAGCAGCAACTTCTCTGACGCTGACATTAGGGTTATCGTCAACTGCACGAAGAATTGCCTCGTCCATTGCAGGTGTCCTCGTCGTTCTAGGTCTTCCCCAGTAGCGAGCCATAGGCTGGAATGTTCCGTGCTCCCTAAGACGCCGATCAATTGCTTCGAACGTCTTCCTGTCGAGACACCTTTGTTCTGGAAACCTGTCTCGATACAAACGTACCTCGCCACGGCTATTGCCCCGTGCTAATCCATACATCAAATGGGCATCTGCCAACTCCGCATTTGTAAACATTGCTGTGACTGCAAAACCACGTTCGTGATTAACACTAATCTGTTGATGCTACGTACTGATGTGCTTGATGTTAGTACTGTAGAGCAATGAGTCGCATGTCAACACAAGCACCGAAGTCAACATTACCTTCCTTCAATTGAGCCAACTGACGATGAATCGAAGAAGTACAGTACATATTGACGAAACTAAAATGAGCTCTAACATGGAAATTAAGCGTTTCCGGACACATGTCCACATAACATCTTTTCTTTCTTTGTGTGTGAGGAATGTTTCCCGAAAGTTTGGCCGTACCTTTTTGTAACACCCTGTATATTAGAACGAGAAGATAATGTAAATTTTTAATAATATTATTTTTGAAGTGAAGCAGTTTAAGGTAAGACTGCAGCGCTGAGCAGGAATGATTATTGTCAGCTAGTTAACTAGCTCAGAGCTGACAGAAAAACCATCCCACTTCCATGAGTCACAGATTAACATATTAATTGATTAAGCTGTTTGATTTTTGTAGAAATTCTCTGTTAAAATTTTACCCCCTTTAAACCTTTGTTCACTTTGTGAAGCATAGTAGTGTTCAGACCCATGTTATGTGTGAAGATCATGGGAAGTATTACATTGCCTTTTTGAATATATACTTAATTCTAAAATCGCTTTCTTGGCATACAATTTCACAGGAATAGTTACTCTCTTCACCCCACTGTTTTCATTTCGCATTACCACAAGCAACGGTTTGAATACGTGTTTAGAAACAGAAATCTAGCTTATTCGCTGCTTGCTTGCTGTTTGCTGTTGTGCTTTCGAGAAATCTGCAAGAATGTTGTCAAGACGCGAGTTAAGTGGAAATTTTGATTAGGGCCAGATAATTGTTTTACTTCAGTTGCGCATTTAACATGAAGACAAGCTGCACTCAGATCAGTTACAGTTCAGCTGAAATTAGGTTCTGTTTAAACAAAGGCTAGCATACGAGTTTAAGTTGGATAACAGTTTTTGGGACATAGTTTTGGTACTACCTAGAATTTTATAGAGGGGGGAGGGGAGTAAAGTTGGGCTGAGTTTCGGACGAAGCAAATGTAGTGGGGAAGTTACACATTAACAGTGTTGTCTCAAAATGGGAAAAATTTACTAACAATGACGGCGATTACTTTTGAAATAATAAACTGTTTACTTACTTTTTTTCCATCTGTCTCATTTTCATTTGCCTGTCCCTTATATGTTAAGGGGCTCCGGAACGCCCTATACTTGCAATGTTAAAATAACGCTTATAAATTACATCTTTCCTCACAAAGTATTTGAGGTAGGAAGTTGAACTTTTTACAGATTATTTATTGGAATATGGGCTACAACTTAACACAGGGATTTTACAACATTTTAGTTCAGTTATTAAAGATGATTTTTTTCAATTGTAATGAAAATTCACAACATTTTTTTGCAATTTTTTATTTATATATTCAAAAATATACAGTTTTTTTGGAAAAAGGCTGTGTTAAATTATGCAGAAGGTACTGTGTAACATTTACTGAAAGTTTGAAACAAATATGTTTGAAAGATCCTTAGAAAACATGTAATTAGTATGAGAAAATAAAAGTTTTGGGAATCGAGCGACAAAGATTGGATTAACTTTTTAGTGCAGTCCAGGTCCATAGGATGGATTATCTTCATCCTCTGCAAACTCCTCCTCCAGCTTCCTCTTGTTCCTCCTCCTGTTTACTCTTGCTTGTATTTCTAGACTATTTACAGCCCTGTCTGCAGCCCGAAGGCGTACCTTGTCTAAAGCAAGCATCGCTCGTTGTTGTGTTCGTAGATTTTGCTACCATTTTCTTCAGTTGCAGTTACTGCAACACTGTTCCAAAAGGTGGTCATGTATGAACACTTATCACATTTCAGTTGTATTTCACTAGCAAGTCCTACATGCTTTATTATGGAGAGTTCCAGACCAACTTCACTACAATGAATACATCTTACACAGTTTGAAAAAATTCCTTTGAGAACCGACATATCAAATATTTCATTCACATCCGATTCACCCATAAAACATTCATAGTTTTCACTCATTGAACCAAGCTTCTTCTGTGAAGTATTTTCTTTCCCACTTTGACTGCTATGGGCAGGTGTACTTGAGAGGTTAGGTTCACTCACTTGGTTATCGTCTTTATTGTTTACAGTAATAACACATACCTTTGGCTTTCCAACATTTCTCCTTTTCTTAAAAGCCTTCAGAGGATTTCTAATAACTTTACTTTTACTCATTATTATACTTCAACAAAACAGAGACTCACGAAACAGAATTAATTACGAATATTTTCGAGATAACGACAGAGTAAATAAACATGAAACAATCGACAATCACACCAGCGATATACATTGAACCATCACAGGTTAGCCACAACACATACTTTATCTCACATCACTAAAATGTACCTGATGAACACGGACGTTAATAATAACACCATTTGACAGCAGTTTAACAGCGCCACAGTGGGTCACGCCCATGTAGAACACATTTCAAAAAAAATTTAAAAATAGTTGTGGTCTTCGGAATTGAATAAATTATATATCTATTAAAAGGTAATAGTCTGCAGATTCAGAAAACGCAAAAAAGTAAAAATTGAACTTTTCATGATTTTGAGCCTTTCCGGAGCCCCTTAATCAAGTTCATCTATTTGAACGAAAGAAGCACTACAGGACTACTTTAAACAGCCATGAACTAAAGCTATTTCGCAGCTCATCACTTGAGTTATTGTGCAACATCTACCATCATAACAAAACGAAACTTTCATTGATGTCAACGTCCTTTGTATGAAAGGCCGACAAATCTTCATCTGACCTCATGTTTGCGAGCGTATCTCGTCTGGAATACTCTCCCAGATAGGTTAATACAGCAGATCGACAAGATACAACGAAGAGGGACATGTTTCGTCACTAGCTCGTTTAATAAGAACGATAGTGAGGCAGAAGTCTCATCTACATCCAGTGCTAAATTCGCTTAGGTGCAGTGCTGTGCTTTTGTGTGGTCACAGAGCCAGACTTCTTGACTCAGCCCAACATTTACTCTAGTATCACACAAAAATGTGGCATGGAAATTGAGATACGTGTTATGCAGAGTGAGCACAAGTCACTCGTTTATGTGAAATAAATATATTTCATTCCCACTTTGGGTGCCAAATGTTATGCAATAAAAGAGATATGTATTTACTGGCTCCAAGACAGGTACAAAATTGTAATGTATTAAAAAGGATTGTTATAACATCTGGATTTAGCTGGGCGCCAAGTGTTATTTTCAACGTACATCCTGCTGAACCTCGCTTAGAAAACGGGCCCACTAGTATCAAATATTGGCCTTAATTTAATCACGAAGTTTCTGAGAAGGCACGCCTGGAGCACATCATTGAATGTAAGTAATCTTGCACCATGCAAAAATGGGAAAATAAAATATTAAAAGCTTTCCAGTTTGGCTAAAGTTCTACTAGAGCGAATGGTTCCGAAACCTACTTGAACGACTTGCGATCCAGACTGTATCGTGAGTTTGCAGTTACAGAAATCCCTGTCGGTCATGTCACTTTTCGCCAAGTCGTAGCTGTTTTGTTCGTCTCTTTCGGCTTTGAAGAGTTTGATATGAAAGAAAAAAGTGAGTCGCCTGATGCTCTACTGCTTTCCGAACCATGATGGCATCGGATTCTTCTTCACATATAGCTGGGATTTCAATTGCTTATTAAAATAATGGTTAATGAAGAAAACGGGGAGTAACAGACAGTTTGAAGAAGACCAGATACAGTATATTCTCGTAAATACATTGAAATGAAAGGCAGTCTCGATACAAACAGACGGTAACCAGCCAGTCCACAATCTCGGACTACACAGGCAAGCCACTGGCTTGCTGTGGACCAAGCCACAAGTACAGACAAAGATAGCAATAGCTACTCCTGTCCCTTGAGAGAGTTTTGATGCTGCTTAGTAAAGAGGCACTCCAGGATACGAATCACAAATTAAGGTAAAGAGCCATGAGTACAAACACATTGCGAACAAACGGACAGGGACAGCGCGACAAAGACTACCGAACTAACTTCAATAAAACCGTGAGACTGATCTCGCAGTGCAACCAAATATTCGCATCTTATGGGCCTCCTAATCCCAGTGACAGTAAAAACTGGGCATAACTATGCATAATTTTTCCCATGGGCGTTGAAACGAACACATGAATTGCGAAATGGCAGATACTACTGGGCGACTGCTGCTCACGAAGCAAAACCTACCTAGTACTGCCACATACTGAGCTTACGAACTGAGACCGAGAGGGCATCTTTGAGTAGTTTTGTAAACTCGGGTTTTCACACGCTGTATGCTTCCTCCGAGAGCAAAAGATACCTGCTGTCAGCATGAGTGCGAGCAGGAATGCTGACAGTCGCTTCGACTTCCAGCCGAGGGGCAGTTCGGCCCTTCCACACACAGGTTGACCTTACTGGGGTAGCGTCAGGCGTCTGGCCGTCGAACAGCCCGATGCCCCACCATGCAACCGTCGCCTTGGCGTGGAGTTTTGAAACCAACGGCCATTGGAACTTCTGCGGTTCTGAGTCATTTTCAGGAATTTATGAATTAACTGATAAATGAATCCAAATTTTTTTGTTCCCACCATCTGATATCCAGGCAAGTACAGATGGCTTGAGAAAAATGCTTTTAATGCATAATCAAGCGATGAAAGTCATCGTCTTTGTTGATAAAAGAGTATGCAGCCCTGTGTCTATTACCTTTAAACTCGCAACTGTATAAGCAACCCGAATCTGTGATTGGAACAGCAGTTTTAATTTTATTTTGTCCCCTTTCTTTGTGTAGAGATGGGCAGGACCGCTACAGAGACTTCGACACATACTCTAAACGTCTCTGGACAGTCTCTGTGTTGCAACATTTAGTCGAATGCCCCATTTTAATCTGCCACACAAAAAATCCTAGGTCATTTGCGGCACGATCTTTCTATCCTATTCTGATCCCAACAAATAACTATACATAGTACTTAGCTTAGAAGCTACTGACACTATTTCAGGATAGGCGAAGAGTTGTGTTTCAGATGTATTTGACCCCAAACACCTATACAGGAGCGACTGTCTCCAGCTCCATGTCTTCTTTAGAAGTTGTGTATTCACTATAGACTTAGACCAACCCTCACTGCGTCAACATAACTTTATCAAAAGAACGATGCCCTCTTACAGCAATGTACTTCATTGTGCTATAGTTTAACGTGATTGCAATTTGTAGCCAGCATACATATATACATCATCTTCGTCCAGCTGTGTTTCTCCTGGGTGAGATGGTTGCTTTTCATATTAACCTCCAGACACCACCACCTCTGCTGCCAACCAAATTGTGATTCTCGTCACAGCCATGAGATGTGTCTACAAATAACAGCGAAACATATTACAGCACTAGATAACTTAACTATGCTTTGCAATTACTAAATATATATAGGAATTGGATATGCGCTCTAATCTCCTTCTTCTTCCAAACCCCTCTGTCCATCTCTTTCTACCCCCTCCCGATGTCCATGTCCTGGTCCCCTTTTTATCCATCTGCTCTTCTCCCCTCTCTCTGATCTTGAACCTTGTTTATTGTTATTTCAACTTAAACTTATATTGGAAATATTGTTGCTTCAAATGATTGGGTGAACCGGTTTAGATCAGTGGCATACAGGATAAGAGACAGACCTCCACAGCCTTTGAATCTAAGAGGATAGTAGCTTCAATGACAGTATTCTGCAAAGTGTAGGATTACAAAGTTTCAGATGCTTCAGATTCCGTAGTACTGTTTTAGTCAATTGCCGTAACCCATTTCTGTTAAAACCAACTGAGAGAGACAAAAGAAAACACCACATTGTAGTGTACACAATTTTTGTTCAAAGTTACATACAAGGAGAATGCATATATATCGGATAAGCAATTTTCTTATTATTTAAAACTTAGACGAAACTGATTACAGTTCTATATAAAAAGAAAGAATATGTATGGAAGAATTAATTTTCTTATTATTTAAATCATAGTTGAAACTGATTTTGAGAAAGAAAACGAAATCGTATGTTGTCAATGCAGACCACGGCGTTTCCTTTCTCGCAGGCAGTTTTAAAAGAAAACATGAACATTGTCTTTTTAAAAAAATACGTAGGGTATATCCGTCCAATCGTTTAATAGAGTACCGTGTAAAATGTTTAAGTAAATAGGTCAAGCACTTGTCGAGATTTTTGCGAACGACGCTTCCTCTTTAGGTATTATACGTACATGTTTACATAATATATCATAGTGAATAGAGAATTCTTTGATCTCTTGCGTGTAATGACATTCAGATTTCTGGATGGAGGAGGAGGAGGAGGAGATAAGTGTTTAACAACAAGGTTGTTAGAGACAGAGCACAAGCTCGGAGTATGGAAGGACGGAAAAGGAATGTGCCCGTGCGTTTTTGACGGAACCATCCCGGCATTTGCCTCAGTCAGTGTAGGGAATTCAAGGGAAACCTAAATCAGGATGGTCGGACGCGGGTCTCAACCGTCGTCATCATAAATGCGAGTCCAGTGTACTAACCAGTGCACCACCTCGCGCCGTTCCAGATTACTAATTAAAGTGCCACGTGCTGAGTGGCAAAATGTATTGAATCCTTCTCTGTGATGTCACATAGCATGCAATTTTCCAATGATATTGCCCCATGTTGGGCGCCAAAATGTAGTGAACTGAGAATCCTTTGATCTCTTGCCCAAAACTACATGCATTTTGCCCCAGGCTGGACGGCAGAATATGGTGGATCTTCAAAAACTCTTTCTGACATCATATCGTTCGCAAATTACCAATGATATCGCCTCATGTTGAGAGCTAATAACTGAAATCAACAATTTAGTGAACTTAAAAAGCAAAAGGTTATGAGAATATGCGACTGAGGTAAGAATGGAATAGATTCATAAGAAGGTTAAAACATGAGATGACTGGAACTGTTTCAGTAACTTTTACACAAAAAAATTACGGGTCTCAGGGTCGATTTGACTGGAGTGGACACGAATCAGTTGTTGAGGCTGAAGGAGGGGGCACTGAATCATCTCACATTCTTCATAGTCATTTCTCATATCTTATTGATGGCGGCAGGCGCTGGGTCAATATGGAGCTTTGTGATGGCGAATCTGCTTCCATCCCCAGTGTCCCACTGTTGTGTAGCGAGGTCCCAACGACTGCACTGGGCACTACACACTGAATTTTGAATAGTTTGGCTCGAGCCCCCGTGTGCTATGGCACGAAAAAATATATACTTGTGCAATCAGCTTAGTTGAGTGGCCCAGAGATGTAGCTGGTCTCAGTGTTTGGCTACGTTTTCGTCATAGGGTACCAGCTCACACCTGTCGTAAACTCAATTTTTAAGCTGAAATAAAATAAAACTAAACAATGCAGACAGGTATTGCGGTGAAATTTATAATATATTGACTCACTCGCGTAGATTTACAATTTAAACAAGTAGTTTATTTTTCTTCAATATATTCACTAAACACACAAAATGAGGGGCTTTTACGTAAGCTGATGCTACAACACTGCACTATAAAATTCATATGTCGCGATCACGGCACTCGACAGTCTGTTCACAGTTCACAAAATACACTCTTGTCTGTTGTCCTGAACCACTATATTGAGCTCCACTTGATCGCTTTCAAACGTCGCTACATACATACTTGTCCCTGAAGGTGGCTACCAACCCACTACTACTCCCAGATGCGCAGCACGTCCGGCTCTTAGTGTTGCTCAGAACCAACTCCCCTGTAATCAAAGATCGCCGCCCTATGCACCCTCGAAGCGACCGCCTAACTCAAAACAATGTTTGACAAAAGGAATTACGAATATTCTAAACTAAACACAAAAACATTGAAATATATGGGAAATTTCCGGGCAATAACAATTTAAGGTCCTATTTTCTGTATTGCCACCGTTTTTTCACAAATAATCTTCTTGCGGCGTGATTTTGTTTTCCAGGATTTTTGATACTTGACATAAACAAACAAATAAAAATACATACTTAATTACTCACCTACCTCTTTGAACTTTAGAATGCTGCCGCTAGTTTCGTCTCTTTCAATTTATTTATTACCAAAAACACAGTTTCTCTCAGTCGAATCCCTTATTCCTACCTCTCATTTTAAAATGGTACATACTTTGCTAAATCGGCTATGATTGCTCGATACAGTTCTATTAGCCGCATCCGTAGACACTTTGTTTGTATTAATCGGCCAAAGCATTGCCGAAATATTAGTTTTCATAAATTAACAATTTTCTTAACGACAATAACTTTTAAACTATTATATAATTTAGTGGCGCGTCTAGATGATTTAGTTACATATTTTGCTGTCCATGAGTGCCAACTCACACCTCCCTGTCACTCATAGTTCTGTTTTTATCAATTCTTCTCAGGAATATAATAAATTCCTCCAAGCGCGAAAACACAGCCCTACGTGCCCCTGCCAAGCGCTCGGGTTTTTCCAAGGCCGCGTAAACGCTAGCCGTTCGCCACGGCCCCGTAGCAACCACCAGCCATTTGCTCTGCGGCAGGAAACTGCCGCTCTAATATGCCGCCGCAGCTTGTACGCTCACAATGAGCCCCACCTGTTTCTCCATAAACGCAGTGCATGGTGTCGCAAGTAGCAAAAAACTCAAAACGTGCCCTCAGAGACGAAATAATACACAAAAATAAGCTCTACATGTGATAGCAGAAAACTCGAAATGAACGAGTCCCTACATTATCTTATGCGGCGGCACTTCCTACCCTAACTTAACTAAACTTACGCTAAATATATTTATTCATCAGCATTTCCATGATGCTGATATGATTGGCCAAAGGTTGTGAGTAACAAAACATAAACGAATCGAAGGTGGACCAACAATTTTTCTTAAAGTCTGAAACAGAACTTCTTGTCCTGTTCCATATTTTTCTCAATAAATTCCGATACAGGAGATTTAGGGCGAGAGTGTTTTTACTCAGCAGAAATAAATCAGTGGGTAACAAGCAGGAGAGAATGGACCAAACGGTGTTTATTCATTTATTGTTTTTTTGTTTGTTTTTTTTTTTTCGCGTGTGACACGTTTCCCCGCATCTTTCCCTTGTGCGACCTGGACTGTATGAATGAGATATTATGTGAAGCAGCAGAAAGCTTTGGTCAGAGGTCATAGCATTGCATGAGAAGGTTGGTTCTGTGGTAGGATAGTACCAACCCCCTAAATACGAACAACTTTGGCAAAGAAGAGAGGTCATGTAGGTACGAGTATTGGCTCTGTTAGGTTGGCGAACCATCCCCTCCACCATCTTTTGAACGAACAACGGTTAGGCGATGTGGCCGCAGGTCCACTTGTTCCTGGGTAGCAGCGCTGGACAGTCGTGGAGGATCAAGCTTACGATTTTGGTAATGTTAACAAAGGTATTAGAATGTTTCCAGTCTGTTTGTTAATAAAGTCAAGATGTTGAAATCAGGTGTGAGATTACCACTAAACCCCCATGAGGGAGTTCATTTTAATAATTTAGTCAAATTTCAGTAAGAACCTTGCGTTTGTGCCTTGGTCAGGCCACGCACCATGGGCCTTAAGTTCACGGTCGTATTATTGCTCTGTGCTTAACAGAAGTTAACTCAGTTAATGTATTTTAATGTGGTCTTTCATTTACAGTAATATTTTGGGAGATTTTTATTTTTCATATGATTTCTTTGTGTACTTGCTATCCCGTCACATGGTCAGTTGGAACAACCGCCACATTGTGAAAGTGTAAAATGGCTCTGAGCACTATGGGACTTTACATCTGAGGTCAGCAATCTCCTAGAACTTAGAACTACTTAAACCTAACTAACATAAGGACATCACACACATCCATTCCTGAGGCAGGATTCGAACCTGCCACCGTTGTGGTCGCGTGGTTCCAAACTGAAGCGCCTAGAACCGCTCGGCCATAACGGCCCGCCGGGAAAGTGCAGTTTCGGTCTGCAAATGTATAGTAGACGAGTGAATAGTGGTAGTGGGTGAGTGCAAGATAGGGAAGGAATAATCTAGTGAGGCCGAATTTTTTTTTTTGTTTTTTGTTTTTTTTTTTTTTGTTTCCGTAACTTGGCCAAGTGTGTGGAATAGTATTAATGTGATAAAGTTCCTTGTGCCCCCATAACTATTTGAGTTGCTTTCAATGTTGCGCATTACATAAGATATAAGGGTTAAACACTCGCATCTAGGAAGGTTCAGATTTTAATGCCCATTGTTGAAATAAAGACTTGCAAAATTTTCCCGGCGTATGATAGTAAATGCTCTTCCTCCCAGCCCAGTAACGTGGTGTTGTTTATGAACGCAACATTAAACCAAAATTGGCAGTCATAGTCAAGTGCAACACTTGCTACTCTTTCTCCAGCAATACGTTTTAACGAAAATTGAAATATTTAAGCAGATACTCTTCCGCCCTGACCGAGTCCGCTTGTAGTGCCTTTACTGAACTTGTTCTGCGTGACCTATAGTAACTGAATGTAATAAGCTTGGGTTTAAGTATAACTGAGTACCTGCATAAAATTCCATTGAAGCCAGGTCTGCACTCCCCTCTCTCTTTCCATAGTTACGTGGCTAAAGCGAATCATGTTAACTAGAGAGACCAGTTGTCATGATGTATATTCGAACAGATACAAGGCTAGTTGTTGAAATGCCATCGGTATTGAATAAATATCATTTAATCCATACCCTCGGCTGGTTATTTCCTCCCTTCTTCATAAAGAATAGGTGAAAGTTAGTTACTACCATAGTCGAATGCTGGGTTTACAAATGGAAGTAAATAAAAGCTCTATGCTACCTAATAAGCCCTGCGTAGGTACCTTCTGCAGTGGTTCTAAAAAAAATATTGCGTTTTCCGTTGCATTCAAATTTTTACCGGTTGGTTAAACCTTCCCACTAGAAATTATTGATACCCTGGCAATAAATCGGGCCTATAATTTTGTGGACCACATGAAGGTAAACCATTACTACAGAGAGTAACTTGCAGGATCTGTAGCACATGACAAGCGATGGTAATCTTCCTACCAGGTCGAATTTTAACTATACCACTGGTGGTAGAAGGTTACATTGCAAATCTTCTAAATATTGTCCTTTTTCTTCAATCTTTTTATTCCGATGCACTATATTTCTTAGTAGAAATTATGCAGCACGTACAGCAAGCACTACACCTTTTGTTGTCTTTTGTGGTGTGCCCCTGACCTGCATCAATCCTGCAGCTCAGACCTCAGGTGCCGTTTCACAAGTTATCCTGCCTGTCAGCTAACTCGATTCTACAAGGAACAAACAAAACCCACCCAATCAATTTCCTGTCAGAAAGGTGTCTGGGTACCAAGAACTGGCTGGATGTAAACCTATACCCTCTGCTATCCAGACTTGACACAAAGCCAAATCTCAGGGCGAAACCTGATACAACATACAGATGGTAGTGTTACCAAGAAATACATGCTGGCTATAGAGTTTTATTTGTTTCGTTCAAGAACAGAAATGGTCCAGATCGTTGCAACTGTACAACATTGAGACAAGATTTCTCTAAACAAAGTAAAACTAAGAAAATATGTGACGAGAATAGTACTCAAAAATTGATTATGCGATGGGTTCTGTGGTAGATTCCAGCAACGACCCTGTTCTAGTTTTAACCAAAACAATACTCTAACTGTTGCTCAGTTACCAATGAAAAATACAGCACTGCAGACTAAATAAAATCAAATATATAAAATACCCCATGGCACAACATAATTCATAAATCAGCGTGTATTCCCCTGAAACTAAGTAATCGTAAACATATAACTAAAAATAAAAACTAATTATATATCTCCCTAATCTAAACATTTCTTCAATGAATACAAGAACATACTATATGTGTACCATTCAATTCCCTATTCTCATCAGTCAGTCCCATACTGAACTATCTCCACTCCCACACACAAAATAAAAATGTGTGTGACCAAACCACAATCACCACTAATGAAAAATTGAATCAATATTCATATCATTATAAAAAGTAAGAAAAAAGCCACTCAATGTCCCTCTCTCACATTCACATCCTATCATGTACGTCTAAGTGTTGTACAGTCACTACAACTGTTGTAGCCAGTATCATTAGTCATTATGAGAGAATTAGTGTGTCAACCAGCTGTTCCACAACTTCAAGTACCACTATACTTTTACCAAGATAAATATGAAAACCACAAGGCCATCCAGAAAATTCTTAAAAGCAAACACATATGTAAATAGTATACAGCAAGGAATGCCTTGAAAAAAAAAAAAAAAAAAAAAAAAACCTTAGCTAACATACACATGATAAATTATCTTCTAATTGTCTCCCTCTCTGTCTGACCTTAATGTGTTCATGTAGATTCACTTTGAGTGAATACTCAGCATCAGTCACCTTCCCTCGTTTTTCAGAAAACACATCTTTGTTTTTACTCAATAATTGATATAATTCTGCCTTCTCACCCTTAGAAATCCCGTTTGTACCATTTACTTTACTTCTTATCTCTTTCTCAACCTCCATCTCATCCATTAAGCACTGTGCTACACGCAAACTAGCCACCAACTCTTCATCATTGAGCGCGTTTTTAAATTTAACCTTTTTTCTTCCCTCAAAAGTATTCAGTTCCACCATCTGGTCCTTACAATCTACATATGCGTCATATTTACTCAGGAAATCAATCCCCCAACACCTTATTCATACTTAAATTTGGGACCAGCAAAAATGAGTGACTAAATACTTCACCTCGAAAATTTACATCTAGAACTACCTCCTTTCTCGCTGGTTTACTGAAAGTTCCTGTAGCATTTTGAATCCTCGCTCCTCTGATTGGAAATTCCACTGTTTCCCTGTTCTTAATATGATCATAAAAGCTCTCTGCCACCCCAGACCCAGAACTTCCAGTTTCACAGACCCCTGCCACACCAGCAGTTATTATCGGCTGCACTTTTTCAATAAAATCATGCTTCAATTCTGTTTTGGCCAACAAGTCCTCCTCTGCCTCATGCATGCAATCTTTAGTCATGGTGCACACCTGCTCTTCACTAAAAGATTCAATTTCCTTTTCCCCTGAAAATATTAAATCAAAGGCCTCTATAATTCAAGAGTTTCCTTCACTCAACTCCCCTTTCTTTCTAGCAACTCTGTATTTTTCTTCCTCCCAGGTCTCTGGTATCCACTGCTGGTGCAACTTTGCAAAATTAACCCATTCATCAGCATCATAATCACACTCATCTTTCCCCATCCTTTCAGTATTTAGCTCCTCTTGCATGGGTATCTGTTGTTCATCATTATATACTACGAAATTTTGGATTTTATCAATATCCTCACTTTCCTCACTAATTGTATCATTATTCATTGGATAATTGTCACCTACACCACCTTTTCCTATCATAAATACATATTCTTCATCCAATGATTTAATATCTTTATCCCATTAACTATTTCCTTGTAAACATATTTGAACACCTTACTTTCCCTACATAAATCCCTGATTTGCCTGGCATAATCATGCTTGCTAATCTCCCAACTGTCAGGTGCTCACTTCTGAAACCATTTTGACCTGGCTACCCAATCATCAGAATCAAAATCACTCTCTGCCTTATTCTCCCATGCTTCCTTGAAAAAATATCTGCCCAGCTTCTTCACTCATACCACTAGCAACCAACATAAACTTACTTGAATCAACAGAATCCCTCACAGTTTCAACCAGAATATCAACACCTGCAGCTCCATTCTGCACATTAAAAACTCCACCCAAAGCTACTGCTCGTTTATCAGTTACAGGGACTATAGCCTACTCACTGGGACATTCCCTGTCTTTACTAGGGAGTGTGCCTCCACATACATTAACAACACGTTCTGCAGCCTTGTACCATGTATCAACATCATTACCCATGACAACATGTGATACAGAATCTACTGCCTGCTCACTATTTAAAACATTCACACTGCTGGAGCACATACCTTCCTGTATACCTCCATCTACAGCAACATTCGAATCAGGCACTGTGGCCTCCACATAATTGATACCTTTTACCACTGGTGAAAGTTCTATTGCATTTAACACATTGCTATTTCTGCTGTCATTCACACAAACACTTCTAACGTTTTGATGATTTGAAGCGCGAGTGTGGGTCTTGTTTATACTGATTTATTTCTCCAAACCACATTCCACTTCTTTACAAGATGACTTACTTGGGGTTTGCAGCCACTCTTCTCTTCTGGATAGCCGGCTGCTGGAAACTCTCTTGACTTCTTCACTGGCAAATAACGCTAGGTACAGGATCTTTCAAGCCTCTTTCTACTAGTGCAATAAGTAGTCATACAAACTTTATGTTTCATCAATCAGCGATGTATTTTACTTTCAAGCACAATAAAAATTCTCACTTTCAACATAATATGAAAATTTAGTAAGTCTCTCGTACAGTCATGTGTTAGAAACAAATTGATTTATATTCGAAATAAAGTCTGCTTAGGCACCATGACTGTCAGAAAAAGAGACTGAAAAAAAGCATTGCCTCCCATCAAGGCTGAGTCAAGATTCTACAAGAGTACTTTTTCAATTGTTCTTGTTTTAATAACAATAGTCAATGACACAATAGGCACAGAGCGTCCTATAAACTCCATGGTTCTTCCTGACACATGCTCTAAATCCTCTATGGATTGCCCGACACATACTTGTCAGTGCCATCGAACCGCCACATCCACTTTCTTCCTGCAACTGATTTTAAACCTGCACGCACAAACATGTGACACACAGTAGTTACGATTTTACCATCCCACACTCGTATCTAGAACATTATGTGTTCGAGATGGTAGAAGGCTGAGTGGTTCTAGAATTTACACAGAAATTCTCAAATCACTACACACTCTCAACATCAAAGTACACATTTTCTCCCACAGGTTGCACAGCTGTTACATGCTTAACATAAGTGCCAAATCAATACTATTTGCATCATTATCCCCCACATTTTGGTCCCTTTTATTAAACAAAGCCCCAACATGGTTCCTACATTTCCTGTTGTTTTTATTCCTAAAGGCTCTTCTCTAATCATGCTGATTAAACCAGCCTCCAAACAAATCATTTCTTCCCTCACTTGTTTATTTTTATCATGAGCAACAAACCCCCTGTTAGTTTGCCTATAGTTCTTATTCCATACTTTCTGTTCCATTGTTCCACTGCTTTTGCTTTTTTTAAAATGCCTCCCATTATTCTGCCTAAAACTATTAAAAGATCCACCATTATTTCTCCCACAATTATTTTCCCATCTCATGGTCTTATTCCTGCATCATTTATTGTCCCAAATTGGACCCTGTTCGGAACAAATCTCAGTTTAAAGCATTTTGTCCTTGTGGTCCCCTTGCATTAGTTTCTCCTCTCCCATCTCTCTGTTCTTGCATTGACCTTTGATCACTCCTGTTTCCAGTTCCCCATGCATCTCTCTGGTACCTGACATCACCATTAATCCTTTCCCCTCTTATCCCTCCAAGTTTCATTTTGAATTCTATCTCTGTTTTCTCTCCAGTTACCATTCTGATTTCCATCTCTGCTTGAATTATGATGGTTATTACCCCAACTCACATTATTTCTTCTCTCTCTATTATTCCTCTGATTATTCCCTGAATTATTATCCCCTGAGTTTGGCTTATAGCACATTGCCTGGTCCATCCTCTCAATAAAATCCAAGAAATTTTCTATAGAATCTGTTTGGACAATGTATCAGTTGCTGCTGTAAATTTTCGAGTAACCTGCTTCTTAGAGTATAACTCAGTCAAAATTCCCAATGGCCTATCCAAATGTACCAATTTTCTTAATTCCTCCTGACAAAAGTCTCTCATAGTTTGGCTGTCTCCTATGTAAACCGGCCCATTCAAAAAATCATTGTGTAATCTGCATTGTTTTGCTTTGCTCCAATACCTATTTAGAAACATCTGTTCAGATATACTATGTGATTTAAATTGTTCACTACACTGATTTTTCCATGTCTGAGCAGAACCCTCCAACAATCTTTTCACTAGTTTAATTTTGCTGTTGTCACTCATACCATCAATAAAACAATCCATGCATGCTACCAGAAAATCTACAGCATGGTATTTGCTATCCCCTGAAAAAGTTTTACCACTGGGAACTTGTCCAATAGGCCACCCCATACTCCCATTAGCCCCACATAATTCTACATTACTCAATCTATAGTTAACTTTGTCAGTTTCTACATTACTCTTTACAGTAACAGCAGCCACGTTTTCAATTTCCTTTCTTAGGTCTGTAGCTGTCTCTGCCAAATATAGATGTTGGTGTGCGGTGGAGGAATGTTGGACGTGGACAGAAACTGTCAGGATACGCCATATTAAAAGTTAGCCATAATCTTAAAGTGTTTTATTATTCCCAGCTACAGTGGCACATCCCTCTCTGTCTGCATCACAGGGTCTCGTGATGCCAAGGACACCACTTCGTTGTCTGCAAAACAGCTTGGCACGGATGACCTACCTCAGCGACCCGTGCAACATACTGCAGCATGCCGGCCATGTACAGCCGCCATGTTTTGACGACGTCACGATGCGCCGGCAGCCGACTCAGTGGCCCTCATCACCGTTGCCTCAGCGCCATTCGCTGTGAGCCACAGGGTGGCCCGTTGAGTGCTTCTTTGCCATCATGGTTAAGATCACAGGCGACAACAAGTGCCTGCGATCCGACAGCCAAATCCGGGGCCCTCGCCTTGGGATGCCTCCAGCATGTATTGGGAGCCAACAACACTGCCTGTGGTAGGGAGCCATCGAGTGGCCCGCCACTGGCTGGCTACGGACCCCATTTTGGCCTCAGAGGGTCGAACCAGTGACCCACTGTGCACTGGAATGCTGGGGCCCCACCTGCAGCTGCGTGAAGCTGGTGGTGTGACACACCCTGCGTTCCAGGAGAGCTGCCGCACTTGAATCCCCCTCGTTATAAAACCGGCACCTATATATATGTGGCTGTGCACCTCTGTTTTGCTAATGCACCACTCCAAGTCAGGTACTCATAACACCTAGGTTGGGCCAGTGGGCCCCTTTTGCCTGTAACTTGCGACATGCAAACCGCTGCATTTACTCTTTTCAGTGGTTCTATGGCCCTGTGGCCTCCATTCTACTTCGCAACAGCTGGTAAGCATAACTTATTGTCAACAGGTCTGTGCCTGGCTGTAACCTGTGCGCTCAGAAATATTTCACCGAGTCTAACTTTTTCCTATCTTAAACGGTGGCGCCACTACATTGTTCCCCCCTTCAGAGAGACCTGCTCCCTGGGTCAACCTCTAACTACTTCACCTTGATCTCTACACTTAATGGTTATTTCCTCAAGTTTTCTGTATGGCTTATGGAACCTCATATAATGCTTTTTTTCTGGACTGAGTGAGAGACGATTTTAAGAAAGCCAGTTTAAGATTCAGTGAAAACTGTGTTCCTAATTTTTCCAAGATTTTTATCTGACAGTTTGTCAATGTGAATTGTAGTATCATCTGTGGAAAATGTGAATTTACTCTTTGAAACGTAATGAAGTGGGAGATCATTAATGGAAATAGGAAACAACAGTGGACTTAAAACAGAGCCTTGGAGCATATAACAACTTATGGTGCCTCATTCAGATGGAGCATGTTCTCCATATGAGCGATTCAGCATTACAATGTGCTTTCGATCTTTTAGATATGATTGAAGTCACGAAATGGTAGTACCACGTAAACCATAACAACTTGCCCGTTTCAAAAGAACTTCATAGTTCACATATTCAAAGGCTATCGAGGGATCACAAAAAATAGCTATTGGGGCCACTTTTTCATTAATAGCTTCCAAAACATGACTGTTAAAAGGGAACACTGCTATTCATTAGAAATACTGGCACAAAATCCAAACTGACTTGTGCTGAAGATGACAAAATTGAAATTCTGCCAGAATCAGGCATTGAAAGAAATTCAGTGGCGACAAGCGAAAATTTGTTCCAGGCCAAGACACGAATGTGGATTCCCCACTTTATGTGAGCAATCACCTTCATTGCTTCAGCTATATAAGTACGTTTCCCATCCATCTGAATTTCTGAACTTGTCACACACTACATATGTAGCATCCCCTCTCCATTACCCTCATTGCTCGTGGCCTGATGCTGATTCCCACGAGAAGTTAGATGAAGAGTGCATCTGCACTAAATCATTATTAATTGTAATCAAGCTGTATATATTTAGATGTGTGGTGTTTGTTTTTTCAGACATGTCCCAAAGAAGATACACCATTCATGATCCTGCAGCTCTAGGTATACATGACAAAACTGAAATGAATTCAATGGTGACAAGTAGAAATTTGTGCCAGACCAGTACTCAAACCTGTTCCTGCTTTAAGCAGGTGGTCATCCTAAGCACTTTGGCTATCTGAGCACACTTCCTATCCAAACTAAATTCTCAGTTTGTCACACATTGCATACATAGCATCCCTTGTCCACTGCCCTCTCTGCCTGCACTTACACACTGATTCCCACAAGAGCTCAGACAAAGAATTCATCTGCACTGAATGACCATTAATTGCTATCAAGATGTACAGTATATATTTATATGTGTTGTGTCCATTTTCTTGAACATGTCTGAAAGAACGGACACCATATATAAAATTTTGTTGAAGATATTGAGGAAGCTGAAATGATTTACAATCATCTTGCGCTTCAGTTCTTCAAGAATTTTTGATAAGATAGTTAAAGGGAAATGGGATGGTAGTTTGTGACATTACTCTCATATCACTTTTATCACCTTTTTAAAAAGAGGTATCACTGCAGATAGTTTTATTCTACAGGTGCAATTCCTTCTTGCAGAACTGTATTGGATATGATGCGTAAGACTGCACTTGCATAGTTATAACAATATTTCAATATTTTACCAGAAATATTGTCCATGTCAACAGACTTTTTATTTTTAATGATTTAATTAGCCTTTCAATCTCATTTATTGTAACATGAGATCTGTGGGGTACTTTTGATAACAGGTTTCAATAGAAGAGCAATTGCTTTGTCCTTAGATCCTTTACAGCCAGCCTTCACTGCTGCTGTGAAACATGTTTGTTCAAGAGTTCTGCAACCATTTCAGTTTTCTTTAGCACAATGTTAAATTGTTTAATTTCTGCGTGTTCCATGTTCCATGTTTCTTTGCCAGTTTCCCTGTTCATCACATTCCAAACGGTTTTTATTTTGTTTTCCACCTCCTCAGTTTCAGATTTTATGCACATACCTTCATTTGTTTATTTACTTGTACTGATCTGATTAGCGATATCAAGCCCTCTATTACATTGGACCAGGGTTTCACACATAGTCACCCAAGAAATAACAATTTTAATATGGCAAATAGTATTAAAATGATTCGAATGTCTGAAGTGGCAGTGTGAATAAATAATGCTGACTACGAACTAATAAAGTTAATACTGGCAGTACATGTATTAGTACAGTTTCTGCCATTAATGGTGATAATAATAACAATAATAATAATAATGATGATAACAGCAGTGGCGGTAGTGCTGGTTAGACCATCAGCGAGAGCACACCTCTAGTTCCTGCTACTAATGAGGCGAGTACACCATTCGCTTGTTACATATTTCTACGAGCTTCAAATAGGAGCGACTTATTTTCAGATTTCTGGGTAGTTACTAGTTTATTTTTGTAATTTCTTGTGTGTTTGAATGCTTACTAGCCACAATCTCTTATTTGAATAACAGTGTAGAGTACAGTACTGCTGTTGCTATCGACTGTTGTATCGACCCTCGTATCGTACAGACTTTTGTTTGTTTGGTTAGAACAGTTCAGTGTCAGTTAAAGCATCAGTGAGAGAGCACTTCGATTTCCTGGTGCTAATAAGGCGAGTACACCGTTCGTTTGTTGCATATTTTTACAACCTTCAAACAGGAGCGACTGCAGTAATGGATAGGTACTGTGACTGTTGTGTACGTATGCGAGCTGTTGTGTACGTATGCAAGCTCACAGCTCCAGGCTGCTTTGGCTTCCGTCACACAGCTTGAGGCAGATGCCAAGGGGCATCACTGTGGGGAATCAAATGCGGGGACGCGAGGGACGTCGAGCACATCCCACATGTCCTCCGATCAGTCTACTGTTGTGGTCACTCGGAGTACTGCCTGCACTGAGGTTGACCCCTCACCCGTGGTGGAGTGGGAGATCATTCTAACATCTGGCAAGCAGCGAAAAATTTTCCGAGGGGCCGATCGTAGGGCCTCCCCGGTTCGTTTCATGAACAGGTTTTTTGGCGTTGTCTGTGGCTGACGATGTCTCTGAGCCGGATGCAGTCGTCCACCCTGTTCCAGAGGAAGCTTCACGGCCTGAAAGGTCAGAGCATTTCCAGAGGGTGGGTTTACTGGTAGTTGGGAGCTCCAACGTTAGGCACGTAATGGGGCCCCTTAGGAACATGGCTGCCAAGGAGGGAAAGGAAGCTAGAGTGCACTCTGTGTGCATTGTGGGGGGAGTCATTCCGGATGTGGAAAGGCTGCTTCTGGATGCCATAAAGAATACAGGGTGCAGCCAACTGCAGGTGGTGGCTCATGTCGGTACCAATGACGTGTGTCACTTTGTATCAGAGCAGATTCTGTCTGGTTTCAGGTGGCTAGCGAAAATGAGACTGCCAGTATTGTTGCCGAGATTAAGGCGGAGCTCACCACCTGCTGCACCGTCGATAGAACCTACAGTGGTCCTTTGGTGCAGAGCCGAGTGGAGGGTCTGAATCAGAGGCTCAGGTGATTCTGTGACTGTGTAGGCTGCAGATTGCTTGACTTTCGACATTGAATGGTGAGTTTCCGGGTTCCACTTAATAGGTCTGGGGTCCACTACACACAGGAGGCGGCTAGACGGGTAGCGGGGACTGCGTGGAAGGGACTGGGCGGTTTTTTAGGTTAGAAGGTCTCAGGGAACCACACAAGGGACGTCCGTCTAAAAGTGGGCAGGTAAAACATAGTAAAGCAGTTGTAGAAACGATTGGTATTGTAGTTGTAAATTGTCATAGCTGTATTGCGAAAGAATCATTGCTCCAAGCATTAATAGAAAGCACTGAAGCTCAAATAGTTGGAGGAACAGAGAGGTGGCTAAAGTTGGGAATAAGTTCAGCCGAAATTTTTTCAAACAATCTAAGAGTGTTCAGAAAGGATAGATTAAATACAGTTGGTGGTGGAGTATTTATTGCTGTCAGAGGTAGTTTGCCTTGTAGCGAAATTGAAGTAGATAGTTCGAGTGAAATAGTATGGGTAGAGGTTATACCTGCCAATCGGACAAAACTATTAATTTGATCATTTTACCGACCCCCCGACTCAGAAGATATAGTTGAACAGTTCCAAGAAAACTTGAGTCTCATTTCAAATAAGTACAACTCTCACACAATTATAGTCGGTGGTGACTTCAATCTACCCTCGATATGCTGGAAAAATTATATGTTTAAAGCCAGTGGCAGGCATACAACGTCATCCTAAATTGTACTGAATGCTTTCTCAGAAAAATATTTTGAACAATTGGTTCACGAGCCCACTCGAAGCGTAAATGGTTGCAAAAGCATACTTGACCTTTTAGCAACAAATAATCCTGGACAAATAATGAGTATTGCTACGAATACAGGTATTAGCGATCACAAGGCAGTTGCTGCTAGGCTGAATACTGTAACACCTACAACCATCAAAAAGAAATGCAAAGTATACCTATTTAAAAAAGCTGTTAAAATGCTCTTAACGCCTTTTTTAAAGACAGTCTTCACCCCTTCCGATCTGATCATGCAAGTGTAGAAAAGTTGTGGAATGTTTTCAAAGAGACAGAATCGACAGCAATTGAGAGATATATACCACACATATTAATAAGTGATGGTAGTGATCCCCCATGGTACACAAAACGGGTCAGATCTTTGTTGTAGAAACAATGAAAAAAGCATGCTAAATTTAAAAGAACGCAAAATCTTCAGATTGGTTAAGTTTTACAGATGTTCGAAAAATGGCTTTTAATAATTTCCACAACGAAATTCTGTCTCGAAATCTGACAGAAAACCCAAAGCGATTCTGATCATACATAAAGCACACCAGTGGCAAGACGCAATCAATGCCTTCACTGAGCAATAACAATGGTGAAGTCACTGATGACGGTGCCACTAAAGCAGAGTTATTAAACACGGTTTTCCGAAACTCCTTCACCAAAGAAGACGAAGTAAATGTTCCTGAATTGCAATCAAGAACAACCGCCAAGATCAGCAACTTAGAAGTAGATATCCTCGGTGTAACGAAGCAGCTTAAATAAGTTAATAAAGGCAAGGCCTCCACTCCAGATTGTATACCAGTCAGGCTCCTCTCAGAGTATGCTGATAAAATAGCTCTATAATTAGTAATTATATACAACCACTCGCTTGCAGAAAGATCTGTAACTAAAGACTGGAAAATTGCGCAAGACACACCAATACCCAAAAAGGGAAGTAGTAGTTATCCGCTGAATTACAGGCCTGTATCACTAACGTCGATTTTCGGTAGGGTTTTGGAACACATACTGTATTCGAACATTATGAAGTACCTCAAAGAAAACGATTTATTGACACATACTCAGCAGGGTTTCAGAAAATATCTTTCTTGTGAAACTCAACTAGCTCTTTATACTCATGAAGTAATAAGTGCTATCAACAGGGGATGTCAAATTGATTCCATATTTTTAGATTTCCAGAACGCTTTCGACACCATTCCTCACAAGTGTCTTATAACCAACCTGAGTGCCTACGGAGTATCACCTCAGTTGTGCGACTGGATTCGTGTTTTCCTGTCAGAAAGGTCACAGTTCCTAGTAATACACAAAAAGTCATCGAGTAACACAGAAGTAATATCCAGCGTTCCCCAAGGAAGTGTTATAGGCCCTCTACTGTTCCTGATCTATATTAACGACATAGGAGCCAATCTGAGTAGCCGTCGTAGATTGTTTGCAGATGATGCTGTCATTTACCATCCTGTAAAGTCACCAGATGATCAAAACTACTTGCAAAATGATTTAGATAAGATATCTGTAGGTGCGAAAAGTGGCAATTGACCCTCAATAAGGGCCAGCCAGAGTCGCCGTGCGGTTCTAGGCGCTACAGTCTGGAACAGAGCGACCACTACGGTCGCTGGTTCGAATCCTGCCTCAGGCATGGATGTTTGTGATGTCCTTAGGTTAGTTAGGTTCAATTAGTTCTAAGTTCAAGGCGACTGATGACCTCAGAAGTTAAGTCGCATAGTGCTCAGAGCCATTTCAACCATTTGAACCCTGAATAAGGAAAAGTGTGAGGTTATTCGCATGAATAGTACAAGAAATCAGCTAAATTTCGATTACGTGATAAGTCACACAAATCTGAAGGCTGTAAATTCAACTAAACCCTGATGGATTACAATTACAAATAACCTAAATTGGAACGATCAGATAGAAAATATTGTGGGTAGAGCAAACCAACGACTGCGATTCATTGGCAGAACACTTAGAAAGTGCAACAGGTCTACTAAAGAGACTGCTTACACCATGGTTGTCCGCTCCATTATGGAGTATTGCTGTGCGGTGTGGGATCCACATCAGATGGGACTGACAGATGACATCGAAAAAGTACAATGAAGGGCAGCTTGTTCTGTAGTATCGCGAAATATGGGAGATAGTGTCACAGACATGATACATGAATTGGACTGGCAATCATTAAAACAAAGGCGTTTTTCGTTGCTACGGGATCTTCTCATGAAATTTCAATCATCGGTTTTCTCCTCCAATTGCGAAAACATTCTGTTGTCACCCACCTACATAGAGAGAAATGATCATCACGATAAAATAAGAGAAATCGGAGTTCGCAGAGAAAAATTTAAGAGCTCGCTTTTCCCGCGTGCTGTTCGAGAATGGAACAGTAGAGAGACATCTTGAAGGTGGTTCATTGAACCCTCTGCAAGGCACTTTATTTTGAATAGCAGAGTAATCATGTAGATGTAGAAGAGATGTGATCATCATAGATATAAAAAACACAGGCATTCATAACCAGTTCCAGGAGCCATGAGCTTCCGCAGAAAAAAGCTTTACATGATAAGATCTATGTAATTAATAATTGGAAATATAAGTGTTTTGTACAAGTGTGGTTTTCAGGTCAAGAGCGAAGAGCTTTTAATATATTTGTAGGGTGTGAAGAGATGCTGATGCTGTCTTGCACATTTCAGTTACATGCTTAGTAGAATTTAAATTTTCATGCTAGACTCTTTGCTGAAGGAGAGAAGTTGATATTTGTCCCATTTAGGGTTAAAGGTAGTGGGGATTCCCGATATTTCAGGCTGATGAGCCTAGAATGACCTACCAGTACTGCTTCGATTCTGGATGAGTTGAGCTTTAACCCAATATCCTGTGCCTATTTTTATTGTACACACAACTTGATACCGGAATTCTTCATAAGCTGTCTTCAGGTTTATCAGTTTTGCACTTAGGTACAATTGGAGGTTATCAGCATACATGCAGAATTTGCGGTAAGGCAAAACTGATAACACATCATCTACATACAATGGAAAACGTTTAGGATGTAATACCAAGCCCTGGGGGACACCTATGCTACTTGCCTTCATTGTGACTTTCTGGTGCCAGACATGATCTTTGCTGGTGAGACAACAGGTATGAGCTAAATCATTGCACTGCATTGGCTGTTATGTTTGGCAAGTAAAATGTTGAAGTGTGAAAGGCTTTGCTGAAGTTTGAAAAGCATATGACATTTCTGTACATCCATGGCAAACTTCAGGTCATCCATTATATTTACTAAGGTTGATGTTGTGGCACGATAATTATGGAAACCTGACTGATATTCGTCTAGTGTGTTGTTTGTAATTATGTAGTTTGTTAGCTGGTCATATACCACATATTCTAAGACCTTGGACAGTGCAGGAAGAATGCAAATAGGTTGGTGATCAGAGGGTGCCATAGCAATGTCCATTCTAGGTGGTGGCTTAACTAGTCCCTGTTTCAAGGCCTTCAGGAAAACACTTGTGGTAAAGGACTGGCTGAGGATATCTGGGCTGTAGAGGATCAATAATAAGTTAATCATTTGGACTTTGATGCCAGCATGCCCAGTAGATGCTGATCTGAACGTCTTTTTTGATGTTGTGGCAAGTAACTTGCTTTAGATAGAGTTTTTTGTGGCTGCAGTCGTTTACCCCCTATGAAGCAATCAAGGAGGCCTTTTTCGTTTGTGGTTCAATTGTGGTTGTAGATAATGTGAAGTACCTGCTTAGTTCTTTGGTTGAGAGAATAGAATCAGGTACAGCTTTTACTTCGCCTGTACCACGAGCACACAGGTTTTTCCATAGGACAGCTGGTCTATTTTTGTTGTCGGTTAATGTATGGGCTTGCTTGAGTTTTGCATCTCTCACAGCTTGACTGATTCTATTGCATATTTGCTTGTAAGTAACATCATTTTCAGGCGTAAGGAGTGGTTTGTTTGCTTGTCGAGCACTCTCTCTATTTCTTCAACTAGCCAAGATGCAGGTTTCTTTGCAAATATTACTATATTACAAAAATAAATTTACGGAATAAAGACACAAAGCCAGACGCAGTGGCCGAGTGGTTCTAGGTGCTTCAGTCGCAGTTTCGAATCCTGCACCCAGCATGGATGTGTGTGATTTCCTTAGGTTAGTTGGGTTTAAGTAGTTCTAAGTTCTAGGGGTCTGATGACCTCAGATGTTAAGTCCCATAGTGCTCAGACCCATTTGCACCAAAGACACAAAAATAAATACACAAACTATAGGCAGCCTGAGTTGATATGTTTCTGGCTTCTAAAGTGCAGCCATTCGAGTTTATCTACCTGCAAACTTATCCAGTTCTCGGTCCTCACACTTATTCTGCCACCGTCTGTCCACACGTTTTCTAGCCCAAATCTCGAGACCAAGTTGTTCAAAATCTGTAGTTTTTCAGAAGTGAGATCTTCGCATATTGTCAGAACTGATTTGGCGAGTTTCTTCTATGCCCTGGAGATTTCAGATCCTTTCCTGTGCATCACTAACTTCACTATTATAAATCTAAGTATTGAAGATTCTGACATCTAATACTTGCTCAACATTTTTAATATGATCTAGAGTAAACCCTTCTCCTTTGTTGTATTCTTTCTGTAACTTCTATTTATCTCCTTCCATACTTTTCTTAATCTCATTCATAGTTAGTTCTCTTCCTAAAATAATATTTGTGTGATATGTTAATGCCACTGTTATTGCTCTAGGACAAAAAAGATTGTCATTATTATTAATTCTTGTGACACACCTTTTAGTCTTTATATCATCAGCAATTTTTTTTTATTTTTTTACCCTTACCACCTCTGCCTCTAGAAATTACTGACATGTGTATATTAAATGTGGTGTCTGCTAGACAAACAGACTCATTACATGATAATATATCTCTGATCTTATTGCACAAAACTTGAACAGATTCTTTGATATTATTTGATGCCTTATATCATGTAGATATTGGATAAAACATTTTTTTTTTTAGTTTGTAACTCTTATATTCAACTTATCTCTTTCTGTAAAATTGACTCTTTTAAGCTACTTGTACCATAGAATTGAGTGATTTTGGTACAAAATTCGTTTCCTCACTAACAGTATCAAGTTTTTACTTATATTAGCATCATTAAAGAAAATTTATAGTCATCAGCCCAAGCTTTAAATCTTTCATTACATTTGGATTTTTCTTCTTTAACATCAAATAAATCCTATTTAGGCGATTTGTCCTTTTTTTCTCCCCAAATAATTTTCTTCGCAGTGGATATATTTGATCCAGTCTCACTATTTTTTCTTGGCTTGGTGGGTGGGTTTTCTCAAAAACGTTACCATCAAATATGTAAAAGTAGTTTATATTAGGCACTTATTTGATCTTGATCTACTCATTTGGAATAATTTTTGATGAAAAGGAAAATACTTTAACACAATCAAACTTATTGATAATAATATATTAGAATTCTTATCACTTCAAATTTGTTATAAATTATTCTTATAATATTTAGATTTGACATAGTTTCCACATACACACAGAATTCGTTTACTATTAGACATATTTTATTATACTCAGTAAGGCATTCTTTTCATGAATTTTTTTATTTGACATTTCCATATTTGTGTGAGAGATAGTTAGCAGTTGACTTATCCACTTCACAGATTTCACACTTTCCTGGATTTAATTGCTTCCATTTACTAAGACACTTTTTCATTTGTGTAAATCAAATTATAGGACTGACAGCTAAAACAGTTTAAAAACAAATTATGCACTTTCTCCATGTAATATGAACTCATTTTTCTATTCTAAATAAAAGTTTTCTTAAATAAATAAATCCCCTTCCTTGTTGCTGCACACTAGATACTTGTATGGATGAAAAATCTACGCTTTTAACTTTTTTACTGTCACTTGCATTTCTACTATGTGTTTTTCACTTCATTTATGAACTTTTAGTACAATATACATTTCATGAAAAAGAAATTTGGATATATAACCACTTTTAGGAACACGTTTAAAAATATTGCAAAATTAGATCTAAAGTTTTATATTAAATGGAGTGGAAAATGAGATATTAATTACTAGGATTTGTCAGTGGATGGAAAAATTTCCCACTGGATTTTAAAACAGTAAAAAGATAAAATAAACTATGGGAAAATTTCAATATTCACTTCGAATTTGCCTAAAAATATTTTATCTAATATATTTTTCTATATAAATAGAATTAATTGTAGATCTCATCAACTACAACATTACATATAATGGTCTGAGTGCATATATGATTATTATAGAATGTAATAATCGTTGGCTCAAAACTACAGATGTTGCAAAACTTTCAGAATTTGCAAATACAAGAAACAGAATATAGATCATGTTAAAGAAAAATATAGTTTGAAGTATACGGATTTTTAGGGTAACAGTTTGTTACTCTTGCATTCAGACAAAAAATTTTATTAATGAACCTGGTCTACATACATTAATCATGAAATCAAAAACGAGATAAGGAGAAGACTTTCAAGACTGGGTTCATGAAGAAGTTTTACCTTCAATTCGTAAATATAGGGAATACCAAATTTTTAAATAAATGTAATAAATGTACCAGAATCAACAAGACCAAATTACTCACTAGGAAAATTTAAATAAAATACGAGATCACATACGAAACTTGCATGGAATAACTGATAATGCTGAGTGAATAATACAGGGAAAAAACAAAGAAAGAGAAATAATTTTACCATGCGTTGTACTTGAGACAACCAATTAAAATTTAAGACCGTCTTTCGTTCATTTAAACTTAGTAGATGACACCTGGCAGTGTAATTATTATGTTATTAGAGTACAAATAAGAAATTTGCAGAAACAGTTGAAGAATACTAGATGTAAACATACAAATTTTAAAGAAATGTTAAGACTTAATTATGATCCCAACTCAATAAACTTGTACCAGAGAATGAGAGAAAGATTGAATGCTATTTGTTACCACAATTATTTTAATCTTATGGATGGCTACACACAAGAAGAACTGATTAATGATATAACAAATTTTCAACAATAAAAGTGAATATCCAACTACTTTTTTCAAAACTAAATTTTATATAATATTCGTAACAATTTTATATACATCTCATAAACCAAACATGTTAAAACCATCTGATACAATCAACTCAAATTTAAAATCCTCAAATAATTCTGACCTTATATCGTTTTTGTTGACTCTTATTTTAATATCAAAATATACTTCATCTTCTATAATAAAACATAACTAGTATTTCAATCAATACCAAACAATTTCAAATTTTTTATAACAAATTCCATGTTTATAAAAAACAGTTTTTATATATTTATCTACCCAATGTGAATTATCAAACCCCAATCATTTAACACATGCCTTATCTTCATCCTTCCTCAGGACCTTCTCCACAAAACAGACAGCAGGATATTTTATCTTATGCAAGTCTTGCTAATAAAAATTTCCATTCACTATTTCTCCATACAGTGCCTTCAATTTATATGTGATTGGATACAAATGAATAACACTTTCAATTTCAAACATTTTTGTTGAAAAATACACTGTCTCCTTTTTCAAAAATTCATTTAAGTTTACTAATTCTGACTTCCTTTCCTTTTTTTAAGTTTTGGATTATCATTATCACAATTTGCTCATAACTTCTATCATTAACTTCTGTTGGCTTCATTTCTGTTGATGAATGTTTTGTGTTATTGTATTCATAACTAATTTTAGAACTATATCTATCCATTTATAATTTTCTTGTAACTCACATTTTTTCCACATTTTATCTTTCATTAGTGTGTTAAGTCCTTCTGCAAGAAATGCTTTTGTTTCTGAAAAAGTTGGGTAATTTTAGTGTTATATTTTTTCATAATTTCTTTTAAATCTTTATTGTGTGGTTCTTTTCCATTATCTGTTTGCTGATATCTTGGTGTTCTTACTGTAAATATTTCTGATATTTCTTTCAAGTTCCCAGAATCCATTTTTGTTAGATCAGCTTGCCATACATCATCTACTGAATCAAACATTTCTTCTTTTAAAATTTTTTCTCATTGATTTATGTAGTTCGTTTATAATTTCGTCATGAATATTCAGGCAGCGACTGCTTAAGCAGTCTCTGGACTGTGTCCCACCACTATCAAAAATTTTTAAATGAATTTGCTCTTTTTACTCTTGTACACTGTGCAAAGATCTTCAATACTCTGTCTGCAATTTTTAGCTGTTAGTCTGTGAGGATTATGTCTTTTGTTTCAGTAAATTTTCTGCACTTCAAGCACCAGATATTGAAATCCACTTACATAGATTAGAAATTTAATAAATTTTAAGTTTGTTGTCAAATATAGTTAACTCTACATCTAGTGGTACAGTTGTAACTCTATCTTTTATCTTAACTGGCAGAATATTTGATTTGTCTACTATTTTGATTGATTACTATTTCTCTACTTCATATTGCTTATCAGATACACTTAGTGTAATAACATAAAATTCAAATATCAGTCTTTGTTAATATTCTCACCCACAACAATAATTCCTTTAACCTTGATAACGTATACGAAATTGTGCATTTTTTGTTCATATCCAGTCATAAAAGTAAATACAATTATTTGTCTATCATTTACTGTATTTTCTAGTCTATTAGATCAATCTAAAGCTAATGTAAGACTTGTATTTACGCTATTTTATCTTTTTGTCTGGCTGCATTATAGTCGTTATTGTCATTAAAATGTTATGTAGTGCCATAATTAGTGAATTGTGTAAAAATACTTCAGTATTCAGTTTTGCTAACAAGATTGCCTAATTCATATTCTAAGTATTGTTTAAATCATAACCATTTGCAGGATATTTTATATCTACCAGTCATCTAACTTTTACTCAGTAACACTTTTAAATGCTTTAAAAATGTTTTATAATTCGTTCTGAAAACGCTTAATGACATTCTCTATTTTTAGATGGAGTAATGATTTTGATTCTGCATACATATCAAAAACATCACTTAGATTGTGGTTGAAGGGATTATTTCTTTTTTGATAATTCATTGAAAATCTTTGGTTTTTGATTCCAATTCTTTTCTATTTTTTCTAAGTTTACTTTTCAGTGTTTTTTACATTTATCTTGCGGCTGTATGGGTGCACCTTATTTTACAAATGAGCACATATTATTTCATTAAAATTTTGTATTCTCTTATCAGTGAAATACAAGTCATTTTCTCACAAATATTTAACTGGTTGTTTTCGTATAGTACCAGCAAATGATCAATACAATTTTTTTTATTATTATTCTTATAATAGCATATACAATGAGTGGTGACATAATCAGATGTATCTAAAGTATATTTTTTGGTTTATTAGGTAGTTCATCAATTATAAAAATGCCACAGAAGTGTTTAATATTAAATTTCAGCAAATTTTTTGTATCAAAATTACTTGATGCATTAGGGTCCATATCGATTATTTTTGGGAAATTTCTCCATAACTAAAATGCAGCTAACAGTGATGTTAGTTCATGTTTTGTTACCCCTAAATTTTCTTTATTTTTTGTTAGATATTCAGCAATCTGTTTTACATTAGACATACCTAATGTTACAAGTAGATTACCACCAGTTTTTTTATCACCCTGATGAGCTTGTAAAACTTCATTTCTGTGTCTCTTTCTTTTTTCTGTATCAGTCAAAAAACCATCAGTACTGTGTAACTGATCATTATTGATGTAATTGTAATTATTTTTGTTTAGTTTTTCCACTAGTTAGCATTTATACAGATAAAAATTTTTATAAATCCCAGCCATTATCATCTATACCCATTCATAATTTTCTCTTTCCATACATTATTCCTCTATCTACAGTTGCAGCTAATTTCTTTCCTAATGTCGGATCAGAAGCATGGACTCTTTCTTTTGCAGATAGCTAAAATTCTTTATGTGCTTCAAGTCTTTTTTCTAAATCTTTATTATCTCTGTAAGCACCTTCACATCTATTGTAAGCTTCATCTAATAGATTTATGCCTTTGTCATCTTATGCTAACCTTTTATCTGCTTTAGTAAAAGATCCATAGTATGCATGGCCTAGTAGATACTTCTCTGGCATTGGTATATTATTTAAAGTCCAGTTTACTAATCCTTTCCCATGCTTTTCACTTTTCAAATATGTCTGTGTTAAATTGTTCAAATTTCTAATCAGGTATGGAATTCCTTTTGGATTATTGATTATAAAATCGTTAAATTTATTTATTAGGATAAGCATTATTTCAACTTTTCCATTATAATAATTTTCGATTTCTGTTACTTCTTTGTCACGAATTATTGATAATCTGGCAGTTAAATCTCTAACACCACTCATCCAGATATACTCAAGTGGTATTTCTGTATTTCTTTTTTTATCTGGCATTCACCAAAACTTGATTCTAAATCTGCTTTTAATTTAGGGAAATAAATATCAACAATTTCCTTTATCAGTCTACTATATTTTGTACCTCTACTTGATTTGATATGATTGTTGTTAAAAAAAGCGAACTGGTCCTCATTCCAAAATTTATGACGTTTATCTTTAAAATCATCAAATTTTAAATCGCCACAAACAAATTCATGAAGTATGTGACTTAAATTTGCATTATCTTGTTAAAAAATATTTTAAAAAATTTAGGTTATCCCATACCAATTGTTATGATTTTTTAATATACCTGAGCTAAACATAAATGGTCTATTCATTTATGTCTAGCATTAGAAAAATATTCTCTAACTGCATCCTGATTTTCAAGAACGAAATCGTCAAATATAACAACTGAGTTATCTTCACATTCATTGAGTGGTACAATTTCATCATTATTTTCAGTAAAAGTAGCAATTTTTATCTTTTCATATTCAGTTTTTTCATCTTTTTATAAATTCTGAGTATTTCGATTGACTAAAGCTTTTGAATAAAGACACAAGCGATTTATCTTATTCCAGTTTAACGATGCTGGAGCTAGAATATAATTCAATAATTAATGCTGTTTCTCCACAAGCTTTAGGTCCTAATAATTACACATTGAACAGAATTTGGTAAAAGCTTACGATGTTTTCTTTTTATTTCTTCTCTTGGAATTCTTATTTTTGCTTCCAAATCAGTTGTCATTTAATGAAATAAACTTGTATTAATATTACATGAGTCACCTATTTCCACTAAGTGGTGAGTCATCTCTTTTAAAAAAAATATTGACTGTACCTATATGTGAAAGTTACATCGATAAATATTAAATTATTTTGCGCTAAAGAAACAATAGAAATTCCTGTTGGTCAATATAGTTTAAAAAGTTAAGAAAAATTTATTCATTCAAAAAAGCCAAATATTAACATTAAGTAGATGAAATTTTAAATAGAATTGTTATTGAGAGCGATGTTAAATTATGTTTGGAAATAAACGATAATATAAGAAGTGTGCTTTGTTTTATTGATCAAGCTATTGAAGCTAACAAAAAGCTGTTGCTAATTACTACCTAAATGTATTCCTTTCGAATTAATAAAACACAATTTCTAATTTATCTGATTGAATGTCTGGTGAGTATACTGGTCATTTTCAGTAAGAAATCAATATTATAGCTTCTTTCAAGTCTAATGCTGAATTTGGTGGACCACTAATTCATGAAACACGTTATCCTGTATTTATTCCAATTTTTGTTCCTGTTCAGGATTTATAAATAACTATAACCAATGAGCATGAGAATTTCATTGACTTCAATGGTGCTACTGTAATAGCTACTTTATAAGAGCTTAATAAATATTTATCTTTAATAAATAATGAACAAAATAGAGAGCTATTAATTTTACCGATTCCCTGTGAATGTGAAAATTAAGAATAACCTAAAAGCTTCCAACAAGATCACAGAGATTAATACAAATATTGGAGATGGTTGGTTTCATATGAGTCATGCTTAACTGTGGATGCTCATCTACAGTTAAATTATAGGAGTTGATGGTATGTATTGCCCTACATGTGATGGAAAAATCACTAAAAAATGTATTGACAAATTTGTGGCAATGCTGTTTGAAATTATCACCATGAAGAAACAACATTTTATCTACAATGGAACACCCTTTTATTTCTTCATCTGTCCTTATGCAATTGACATCGTCTCTAGCCAATGTGTTAACCATGGAAACTCATATCTTCAATAACTGTAAGATAAAAAGTAAGAAAAATTGAGTCCTTTATTCTTTATAAATATATTGGTGGATTTTTCAAAGATTATAAAGAAATTATTTTTTTGAAAGGAGATTTAAGAGTAGTTTTTACGTGGTCTTCAAGTGCTGAAGATTCTATTTATCGATGGGCTGACCATAATTGAGCTTGTGTTGAAAATGTAATCACAATTCCTATGGAAGGTACTGTTGTGTGTTCCTGTGATTAGATATGAACCAGAATAGCCACTCAAGCTAAAGTAAGAAAGACAAAAAATTTCGAAGATTCCCATAACTTCCATTGAACCAAAAAGCATAGAGTTTGCTGAATTGAATGGAAAGAGAAATTTTGAACTAGATGTCACCAATTACTATAATTCTGTAGAATTTGATATGCCTCATTTCATCTTCATTGTTTTCCATACAAAAAGGAACAATAATTGACCCTTGTTCGATCACATCAAATTTCACAATATCTATATAGAGAATAGAATAAATGAAGTTTTTCCTAAAGAAGTATGGAATCCACGTCCACCAAATAATTATCTGAAAGCATATGAGGCTTTCCTACATTTTGAGAGAGTCACACTATTGAATACTAATGCCAATAAAAGTCCCTTCAATTTTATTGAAAATAATTGTATACATACAATAAACATGTCCAGGAGCATGAATGAATTAACTACTCAGAAAACGACAATAAAGCTGTGTCCCACATTCAGTAATAAAATTTCGAATGATACAATTGCTTACGTAGTCAAGTATGGCAAGAAAAATTTCACGCATGGTGCTCAGCATAAAATTTCGTGTGAAAAATTTTAATCTTAATAAATTTTTAATCTATTTAAATGGAGGCCCTACTAATAAAGCTCAATAATGCAAACAGGTCTAATTCATTTAAAAAGATTAGTGAGTTAGAAATAAATAATTTATATTACATTACAGTCTGTGAATATTTAAAAATTAAATATGGTGAAAAAAGCATGATAATAAATTTAAAATAATTTCGCCAAATAGATATTTGGAATTAATTAGTGGTTGCGAATTTCAATTTGTTTAATATGGAATTATTAAACTGAGATGTAAGGGAGTGATTAAACACAAAAGTAATGATAATGAATTTCAAGATCCGAAATTTTCGGTTTAATTGCAATTGGGAGCCACCATCTGTTTCTTTTACTATTTTTATAGTTTTTTAGCTATCCATTTTTAATATTTTTGGTCAATAATTAATCTTTTTGTTAATTTATGACAGTGTATGTAGTATATAGGATGTTGTTGATTCTTATGTAGGCGATATTGTTTGCTCAGTAATTTATGTCATAGTCCACTCTAGCTGCCCACTTAGTAGACAAAAGTAAAAGTCGATGAAGAAATTTAAGTGAGAAATTCAACTATAATAATGGATAAAAATACAGTTGTTTGTGACATTATTAGTCACATAACAAAAAAACGTAATGGGTATAAAAACAGACTCTACTTATTGGCTGATAGGTATTGTTTGATGTGTTTGTATACATACATTTTTGCTAGCCAATAAATGTTGATGTTCTGAAACGCTGTTTCACTTCTGAGCATTTTACCACACAAAACTGATCAATAACATATGTTATGAAATTTGCTTCGATCATTAATAAACTTTATTGTTGTTAGTTCCTCAGTTCCAATGCTATACTTCAATTTTTTGTATCATGGATGGTACTCGTAGCCTCACTTTCACTGTTCAGTACTGTGCTAAGTGTACTGACATGACATTAGAGACATTGTGAATACACCCTGATGTGATTGTGCCTTTTGAATGCTCCAGTGAATTTTATAGTGCTGCTGTTTCTTTGGTTCATTACAAGTTCTGAGAAAACTATATAGTATCTTTCTTGTTCGATTTTTGGCAAGCATTCTGTTCTCATTTATTATATTTTAGCTATTTGTTAAAATTGTACTTGTAGCTATTAAAATAGAAAGAATATTTCTTGTATGCATCTGTTAAATGTACAATTACACAGTCAGTAACACTACTTTGTTTTTGATGTGCAATGAGGCATCTATTCTAGAACTTTAGCCATAGATCTGACAGCTACCTCTTGTTACCGTGATGAAGGCTCTGGCTTGTTTAGAGCAGGCTACATTTTCTCACTAGAAGCATAGCCTGCTCTACACAAGCCAGAGCCTTCAAGATGACAACACCATGCAGTTGTCAAATTGGCCTCTGTATTCACAGAATGGACTTGTCACTGCACATTAAAAAAAGCTATTTTACCCTCTGATATATGTAAATGTACATTTAACACATGCACACAAGAATGAAATACTGATATCTTCATATTAAAATATCCACAAATGTCATTTTTACAAGTGTCGAAAATTATAAAACAAGAAAAAACATTGTCCAAAATGCAGAAGTCAAGTACTGTGTATGACAGGATGCGCCATGTGCTCATACATGAACACAATTTCACGATTAACGAATGTGCACACGAATGAATCAATGATATTATTCTCATTTAAATGGGCAAGAATGGAATTTTAACTAATGATGAAAATTATGATACACAAAAGCTAAACACTATGCTGCTGTCAAGTATAGTGAAGAATGTACGTATGATATGCACATATTTAATGCATCAAAAAATTTCTTTTCAATGGCAGCAAATGTAAACGATGATGATGAATTGTTTTCATATGTTAAAGGTAATGTGCTAAAAATCATATGTAATATTATTATACAATTGCTTAATTCAAAGGCCTAGGTGTTTGTATACCCAGAAACAATTACTGAAAAGGAAATCTAAAACATTTTGGAAAGCAGAGCAAATGTACAGTGTGAGCACAACTTTCATTTAAGTGGTAGGATAAGGTTTAGTGTGGAGTTGTTGAAAATGGTATATATTTCACCTTACGCTGGTTATTGCCACAGTTCTTTTGTCACAATAACCAACAGGTAAAAATTGGAACCATATGTACAATAACAAGGTATGAGATTAGTTGAATATATGTGTATTTGATTTACTTTCAACTCTACTATGTAAGGAAATAATTTTATTACTGTCAAACCTGGCTACAGTTTCAGTTTTTAAAATTCCTTTTACTGCTCTAGAAAAATAATGAATTGTTTATTACAATATGGTAAAGTTTTCTCTTCCTACAATCTTATGAAAATTTGCACAAATGCCCATAGGTCTTTTAATCACATTTTCTGCAACCGCATTTCATTTCTCTTATGACAATCTGGCCCTTGATTCAGTGTACTTTCATTAGGGTCTTTCCCAAACTCGGATGTTCGTCGGTTTATTTAAATAATATGGCGGTTTGGGGAAAATTCTTCAAATCGCACCTTTACATAATTTTGATCAAGTTCTTGGGTAATACTACTTCTTGGTTAATACTACTCATTTACTTGAAAATCATCAAAGGTACTGTTATTAATGCACTTTTCTTTGAAATGTTTTGCATAGACCATGGCTCTCTTGGAAATTATCCAACATTTCCTTGGAATTGGTGTGTGTATGTCTGTATCTGTTGAGAACCAGAATACTACAGTGTAGCTCTTATCGTCACTGTCTCAACATCCGTGTGTGCATACTGGGACAATTTATCTGTGTAGCATGAGAAAAATGTTATTTAATTCACAATAATACCCATTTACATTAAGTAAAGCTGGGTCCCCACAGGTATGAATTTCTTATACATACATTCCCTTCCACATCTCATATTAGTCAGCTTAAATGTGGAAACACTCAATTCAACTTCCACACTGTTATGCCAACTTACATGACGGATACAAAAGTTGAAAGGTGTTCTACTTTCTTGCATTATGTCGCTTCCGCCATCATCACATAAAGCTTCAGCATCTGCTGAATGAGGGGTTTGCTCTCATTTTGCTTTGATTTGTTCGATAGCACAGATCTAGAATCGTTTGTTTCTGTACATGAAAAGTTAGCATAGTACCAAAATAATGGGCTTACATGAGGGATACGAAAGTTAAAAAGTGTTTTATTTCTTGCATTATGTCGCTTCTGCCATCATCACGTAAAGCTTCAGCATCTGCTGCTGGGTGGGTCTGCTCTCATTTTGCTTTGTTCGATGGCGCAGATCTATAATCGTTTATTTGTGTACATGAAAAGTTAGCATAATACCAAAATAATGGGCTTAGGCTTCAATTTAGTAAATAAATACTTTATAAAGTGACAAAATGTTCTTAGAAAGTGTGATAGGGAAGTCATTCAAGCATACAGCAACTCTTTATAATCACTTATTTGTAACGAAGTAACACACCATCATTTGAAATGACAAAGTGGATTAAAAAGTATGTAACTGACAGTTGAACTTTAAGAGGCTGTATTATTGCACAACAACTAACACTGTAATGGTATTTTTATTTCAGTATAATGATCAAAATTTTTTGCTTGTCATTGAGTGTAAATATTATGGTGAAATGGAAAATTTTTGTGACTTAAGAGATTTACAACTGCTATTGATCTTCATTAAAATTCTATGCAAATATAACAGAGGTCGAATTGCAGCTATCATTGAATAATGATCGTTCTGCACAATAGTACAAAGTTTGTTTATGGACTTAAGTGCCAAACTGGTAAAAGAAATGTATAATTATATGTGTCTGTGAGCTATCAGAACCTTGACTAACTCTAAAAATAAAAACAAAGCTGAACTGTTGAGACAAAAACCTTTCTGATATAAGTTCTGTGTATTGCAGATAACTTAAAAATTTAGAAATAGTGCTGTTTAGAATGTAATAATTCTATTGCAGTGCCTCCAATTGCCAGCTATTTCAATGTTGCATGTTATTTAATATGAGCTGACAGAGCATCTCACATGCATTGTTAGACTTTCCTACAGAGACAGAATTATGGCTCAAAAAGATTTCAGAATTGATTTTATTTATTCAGAAATGTTTTCTGTGTGTTACACAATACTTGACAGATAACTCCCTTATTAGCATATTGGATACTCCCAAACGATTCCTACAAGATACTCAATTCCATCTCTGGAATTTGTGGGTCGGTTTTTTCTTTGTCAGCGGCACTATAAGCTCTTCAGCTATGTGCTGCACAACTACTGTAAGAATAATATCCCTTGCCACCAGCTTCAAAGTCACCTAAGTAGCATATCCACCTTCGATGCGTGGAAACGCTAATCTGCCTGTAAATTTAGTGGTGGGCAGATGCACATGTAAAAAACACATACCTGTGGAAACACAGTTTCTCTTACAACATTTTGCTAACATGTTGCAGCTATGCACTGTAGTCTGTCTTCACACTATCACAATATCTCTTACGTAGAGAGATCAGAGGTCTTTGGACGTCTAGGGGGAATTGCCTCAGTATATGTTGAAGTTGAAACGATAACAAATTGTATTTCCCTGAATAAAGTCTGCATCGTCAGCAAGCCATCTTCGCAGCATTGCCACTTGTCATGCCTCCAGGTTGTGTCAGTTGTACCAGGAAGCTTCATATGTACTATGTTTACATGGGGCTCCCAAAATCGGACTTCGTAAATCGATTTCACAAACCATTTGTGGTTGGTCATGTAAACACTCCAGAATCGATTCTGGAAATCCGTTTGTAGCTGCTGGTTTTCCACTTTCACAACACATTTTGTTTCCCATGTACGAGTAAACACACAACCACTTTTGAATTGTGATTGGATTGTCAGGTATGCCTTGTTTTCAAAATATTCGACTAATTCGAATGGGGTATCTTGCTTACCGTGCAGTAGAAGATTAGCAGATATACTGTAGTAGACTGAGTATGAAACTGACTACCTCCAACATTTGAGTGAAGAGAAACAGCGATTGTCCTGACTAAATCAGAAACTGGAACCGCTGTTTTTCAGACGCCATATTTAATTGGGCTAGCAAATTCGATTCAGATCTAAGTATGTAAACGCAACAGCGAAAAACGATTTTTGAAATACAGTTTCCATCTTTTGGAAGATTATCGCATGTAAATGTATTGATGATGATATCGATATGAGATCCTGTTGCAAACAGAAACAAGCAGGTTCGAATAAGCATCTCCTTGGTATGAAACATTTTTAAGGGCGCTCCACACTTTCAATACTTATTGACAACACTAGTTTTCAAACCTTCATTATGATGACGCAACCTCACACTAACAATAATACTGACAAAAATTGTCAGTTGACAGCACGGTTTTACAACGTTAAGATGTCGAAAACCCAAAGGGAAGTGTGTGCTGCAATTTCATTAGCTATCAACAGGAAATGTGTCTGAATGGTTGAAAGAAGGAATTGCTGGTCACTTTTTAATTTATTGACTGAAATCAGAACTGCTGACCCAAATCATTTCATAAATTATTTTCTAATGCACCCTGTATCACACACCAAATTATTAATGCTGATATGAGATAAAATAGGGAACCAAAGTATGTTAATGAGAGAGGCAGTGGCAGTCGACAAGAGATTAGGAGTAACTTTGAGATTTATGATGGCAGTTGGGTCATTTTAATGCTTGAAGTTTAGTTCTGTGATATCAGCAAACTCAATTAGCAACATTCGATGCAAATCTGTGATGCAACTATATCTGCCTAGGAAGGATATGTTCAAACAATAAAAATTAAACCTTTGTGATAATTGGGTGAAACTGACATGCATTTTTCAGTCATTGCCGATAGGTGTATAACGTATTTTTTCTGAGTCGAGGCGTTTCTCAAAATTGCTATGTAATTCAACAGTTTTCACTACATTTTCGAATTAAAAAAGTGAGCAGTGTCATAGAGCCTCCTCCATTAATAATCTTAATGTGGCACATATGGTACAATGGATATCCTTGCACATGTCTATAAATATTGTTTTGTCTTAGAAGACTACTCATAATGTGTAGGAGAGAAAGTATGCTGACTCCCCTAATTGACTGATTCTGCCCTGAGGTGTCAGTTCCTCTGCTTGTGACTCAAGGAATCACACTTTAAGGGATCCTCACAACTTCAACAATATTATCAAATCGTGAACATATTGACATTTTGAGGGAACATATTGATATATTGTCAGTACTAGAAATAGTTCTTCAAACTATTGTTAGTATTATTAATAGATACTGAGTGTGTGAGGTCAAGTATTGACGATTTTACAATATTCTCCGTTTAGATGTTGACAGAGTATCATTAACCAGCCACATGGTGTAATGGTACACTGTTTACATTTCCAATTCGGTGTTTCATCACACCTCAGATTCAGTTTTTAAATAGTCCATAGTGAGTAGAAGAGGAAGTGTACAGACTCCCTCCATATTATCACGGGTAGCATGAGACAGGTTGACTGTGAACTAGGAGTAGCACTATCGCTTCAGACTCAACTTGATGCTCTTCTGCTTTATGGGATAGAGTATTTCATATGCATATTTTGTGTGTTTGCTTATAGTGTTGTGTGTGAAACGTTGATAAGTTGTAGTCTGTGGTTACAAAATGGTGTTAGGACTTCTAATTACTTGTATTTAAATAAGAAAAAGAAGAGGAAAGCACACATGCAAGTTCCAGCATGCAGATCTGTTTGCACAGAAAATAAAGGCAAAGCACTCCAAGTGACAAGGAAGCGGTCACATGTGTTATAAGGATAATGTTTGTTTTTAATTATTTTCTACTTAATTAACAGAATAGTTGTTACTTTTGCATTCCGGGAGTTAGAAAAGTAGCAAGGTCCATTAATTATCGTGAAAAACAGTCGAATAGCACTGATTCTATAACAAATCATTCCTGAAGCAATGCTTTCATATATGTTTATATTTTCAGCTTATTCCGCTGAAACAAGAGATTCCTGTGAACGGTCTCAACCCTAATTTTAAAAAGACCCAACACATTCAGTTATGCTCATCTAGAGGTACTACTCCAATGATAAGTGTAACACGTGGTGAGGAAATAAAAAATAGGCTGGAAACTTCAAAATTCTTAGGGGTCCATAATGGTAAGAATTTAAATTCGAGAAAAACCCATTTTGGTACTCTTAAAACATCTTAGTTCAGTCACATTTACACATAGAATCATTGCAAATCTTGAGAAGAGACAAATGAGTAAGTTGACATATTTTGCATATTTTCTTTAAATAATATCATATAGACTAATGTTCTGGGATAACTTATCTTTAAGAAAGAATGTCTTCATTACACAAATACGTGCTGTGAGTATAATATGTTGTGCTCACCCATGACTGTCTTGTAGACATCTGGTTAAGGAATTGGACATTCTGACTACTGCTTCACAGTATATTTATTTCCTCATGAAGTTTGTTGTAAATAATCCACTACTGTTCAAGTGGAACAATGACATACATAATTAGACAACCAGAAGGAAAAATTACATTCATTACTCCACATTAAGGTTGTGTTTTGCACAAAAAGGGGTGCACAATGCTGCAACAAAAGTTTTTGATCATTTACACAGTGATATAAAATATCTGGATGACAGCAAAGTATAATTTATAAGAAACTGAAAAAGTTTCTCCTTGAAAACTGCTTCCATTCCGTAGAAGAATTTCTATTACTGTAATGTGTAAAAGGGTGGTGGGTAGAAACTACCGAAATTACTAACTCAAATCTGTATATCTTTTCTTTTCTTTCTGCAAAATAAATTAGAAATGTTCAAAATGTAACCATATGTACAAATTAATTTGCTATGTGAATTTATAATTATTTCTTCCACATCATTACCATCTGTTGTGCAAAATGATCCATGGAACATGTTACTAATTAACTAATTAACTCATACACTGTGAAAGTGTATTCGAAATATGGAGCAGAAGAGCATGATTTTCAAGTTTGTTCTTACAATAAATTGTATGGAGTATATTTCCCTAAATTAACTGAATCAGTAAGTTTCAACTAAGTGTAACTGAATTGCAGTTCTTGTTGAAATATTAGTTCGTGAAAAATCGGCACACATATGTGCGTATTTTCTACTTGTAATAATTCTCAGTTGCTTCCATAGAACGCATATTTATTCCATAAACCATTCTGATACATTTTAGCAAATTTCTGAGATGTTTCCAAAGGAAGTGACAGATCATGCTGCATACAATACCTGCATCATTTGTGCGACTTCGTTTTAAGAGTAGGATGCCAATAACAAACACACTATAGTACTGCATTGCTATGTGCGTATTTTCTACTTGTAATAATTCTCAGTTGCTTCCATAGAACGCATATTTATTCCATAAGCTCATCTGATACATTTTAGCAAATTTCTGAGATGTTTCCAAAGGAAGTGACAGATCATGCTGCATACAATACCTGCATCATTTGTGCGACTTCGTTTTAAGAGTAGGATGCCAATAACAAACACACTATAGTACTGCATTGCTATGTGCGTATTTTCTACTTGTAATAATTCTCAGTTGCTTCCATAGAACGCATATTTATTCCATAAGCTCATCTGATACATTTTAGCAAATTTCTGAGATGTTTCCAAAGGAAGTGACAGATCATGCTGCATACAATACCTGCATCATTTGTGCGACTTCGTTTTAAGAGTAGGATGCCAATAACAAACACACTATAGTACTGCATTGCTATGTGCGTATTTTCTACTTGTAATAATTCTCAGTTGCTTCCATAGAACGCATATTTATTCCATAAGCTCATCTGATACATTTTAGCAAATTTCTGAGATGTTTCCAAAGGAAGTGACAGATCATGCTGCATACAATACCTGCATCATTTGTGCGACTTCGTTTTAAGAGTAGGATGCCAATAACAAACACACTATAGTACTGCATTGCTATGTGCGTATTTTCTACTTGTAATAATTCTCAGTTGCTTCCATAGAACGCATATTTATTCCATAAGCTCATCTGATACATTTTAGGAAATTTCTGAGATGTTTCCAAAGGAAGTGACAGATCATGCTGCATACAATACCTGTAGGATGCCAATAACAAACACACTATAGTACTGCATTGCATATCAGTTGTCATCTCCTTCATATTTTGTAAACTATGTACGTTTCTTACAGAGTTTAGAATGACATAGGCCTCTTTGAGTCGTCTTATGCTTTAAACTGCAGGCTGCTTTTGCAGTAGATTTATAGGTACTTCCTCATTCTGTGTTCTCAGTTTACACAATTTCCAGTTTCTTACACTTTTGTGTTCTTTTTACTGAAGGTACTGCTGTGTCCAGCATTGGTTTTTTCTGTGTTTTCATGGACTGAAGCCACTTTGGCGCACGTCACAACTTCCTCTCGTTTACAGTATTATGTGCTACACCTGCTCTTCTGTGAGTGTTTTACTGGTAATTTTCTTTTGTGCAGAATTTTAGATCATGCCTAGCAAGGCGTGGCTCGCGTGCTAATCCCCTCCATTGAGCGCTTCCCCCTCTAAATACTACTCTGGCGGTGTCGTCACGGCCTTTGGCCGCAGTCTTCCGTTCGTTTGTTAATCAGCAATCGAGTGAGGCAGTGCCTCTTCGACTTCGAAGAGGCATCGCGGTTTCGTCATTGTGCTTGATCTAGGCGTAATGTTCAGATTTACTCTCTTTAACGCTATTGTACAAGTTGTTTTTGTGTTTATTACTGTGGCTACAATTCTAGTTTTGATTGTGGTTATTTCTCTGGCTAAAAACATCGAAAAAAATAATACTGGAAAGCTTGTTTTTCATGTGGAGTGAGAGATTAACGCAATTCTGATGAAAAATCTCAATGTTTAATATGTAAAAAATGCTTGAGTCAAAACAAAGGCAGAATACTTACTTGACATTTCTCTTCACACCATGCAGTAATATACTGGCGTTAGTGTTATGACATTAACTTTAAAAATGAGGTACAAGAGTTACCTGAACTATCGAATTTTAAAGAAAAAAATTCAACTACATTGTATGCCTTGTGCTTAAAATTAGCAAAACCTTGGAAATGCTTCAGCAACAACTTACACGTGAAATAATCTGCAAAAGAAATGGCAAAAGCGTTTGGTATTGATGATGCCACAATACATTTTAAAACAGGTGCAATGCCACGTAATACTGTGAATTCATGGTATGGGACATAACTTAAAAAATAAACAGAAATTTAGTTGCTAACTAATTTATTTTTTATGTTTGACAAGAGTACCGAACGAACAGATGATAGTCAATCATTAATTTATTGGCGTAATGAAGGATGACCTTTCTGTATATGAAAAGTTACTCGCTGTAGTTCCAATGCTCGGAAAAAAATGATTTGAACATTTTAACAGCAGTTAAAAAGTGTGCTGATAAAACTGGTGGTTTTAAAAAATTCCCTGCAATTTGTACCGATGGGGCACAAGCTGTGGTTGGTAGCGAAAATGATTTCGTTGGTCAATTAAGAATGGACGGAGTAGTTTAGTTTTTCATTGCATTATTCATAGGGAAGCACCATGTGCGAAAAGTCAGACTGATGTCTGCAAGGAAAGATGTAACGAAAATTACGAATATAATACGCTTTGGAAATCCATAACTATTTCATCGAAAATTTGAACACTTTTTCGAAAAAGTTAACGCAGAATGCCTAGACATACTTCTTCATTCCGAAATTCGTTGAATCAATGCAGAAGGATGTTTAACTCAGTTTTTTTTCACTTAGAATACAAATTTTCAAGTTTTTAAAGAGAACTAAAATCAAATACTAAAGAATTTGAAGATGAGCTGAATTATTTCACTTCTTTATCAGAATTAGCATTTCTAACAGATTTTAACATCATTTCAGTAATCTGAATTTACATTCGGAAATTTGGCCTTAGGTGTGAGTCTAAAATGGTTCTAATGACTCTGAGCACTATGGGACTTAACTTCTGAGGTCATCAGTCTCCTAGAACTTAGAACTACTTAAACCTAACTAACCTAAGGACATCACACACATCCATGCCCGAGGCAGGATTCGAACCTGCGACCGTAGCGGTCGCTCGGCTCCAGACTGTAGCGCCTAGAACCGCACGGCCACTCCGGCCGGCGCTTCGGTGTGTGCCCGAGGTCTCTCGGTGCCCTGGTTCTCTGGTGCTGACGTCGTGGCCGTTGCTGGTGCAGGAGTTGCTGTTGCTGGACCAGGCGGTGGTGCAGGAGTTGCTGTGTCCGGGCCAAGTGCTGCACGAGGCTGTGTATGTCGAGCGTCAGTGGCGGGAGGGGATGGATGGCGGCTCGTTGAAGACATATGCGCGGCTTGAACCTGTCTACTGTAACGGTAGTTTGCTTGCCATTGACCAGAATATTCAGAGTGCGATCTCCTCTCTTGACGACACGATACAGCGCAGTGTATAGTGGTTGTAGGGCCGGTCTAACGCCATCAGTATCCAAAATCATAAGTGTGCACATATTGAGGTCTTCGTGGACAAACGTGGCAACAGTTACGTGTCTGGACGGCTGTGGACGCTGAATCTTCTTGACATGACCTCTATGGCTATGGCGACGGTAGATCGGGCTGTGGAGACACATCTACAAATTCACCAGGCAGTCGTAGTGACTATCTATGCACCAGTTCTGCAGAGGAACTGACCAGTTCTGGTTTGTACATATTCCGTAAGCCAAGTAGAACCGTCGGAAGAGCTTCTTTCGACCCGGCGGCGTGGCACATTAGAACTGCTTTTAGTGTTCGGCCTAATGTTCTATCATTCTGTTGCTGGCCGGTTGGTAGTTGGTTGTTTTGTGCTGATTCATGCCACAGAATACTGCCAACTTGGCGAACAATTTCTATTCGAACTGATTGCCATGGTCTGTAGTAAAGTGCAGAGGACAGCCAAAACGTGAAACTCAGTTTAGCACGAAGGCATGCGCCAAAGTTTCTGTGGAGATGTCATCCACAGCTACCGCTTCTGGCCAATGGGTGAATCGGTCAGTCATTGTCAGCAGGTAGTGTTGACCATTCGAAGGCGGTAGTGGTCCCACGACGACCACGTGCAAGTGGGTGAATCAAGTAGTATTGTCGGAACAGTTGCCGATCGGCGCACATACGCGCTGACTGACCTTGCAGCACTGTCGTTGTAAGCAACATCACGTCCACTCAAGGCAGTCTTTCTTCATTCCTGGTCATACGAAGCGATCTGTGACGAGGCGCAACGTACATCGCGCGCCAGGGTGACACAGATTGTGTAAAGATTCGAAGGCTTTCTTCCAGAATCTTGCTGGTGAAAACGGCCATGGTTTTGCTGTTGGGCCGCCACTGTGGCCGAGCGCTTCGAGGCGCTTCGGTCCCGAACCGCGCTTCTGCTACGGCCGCAGATTCGAATCTTGCCTCAGGTATGGATATGTGTGATGTCGTCAGGTTAGTTAGGTTTAAGTAGTTCTAAGTCTAAGGGGCTGATTACCTCAGATGTTAAGTCCCATAGCGCTTAGAGCCATTTGAAACATTTTGCTGTTGATACATCACAGTATAATTTGATGCCAGTGCCAGGAACGTCGAAGAACTGCAAGTCTAACGACGAAGTTCTTTCTTATAACAGCTTTCGCAGTTTCTGGTCGATGCATTGTCCTTTCGTGAGCTCTGAGTAGTCAATGGCGGAAATGCTACTGACTTGGGACAGACAGTCTATTATCACATACTCGATCCCGGATATGTGTTTAATATCCATGTTGAACTGTGTGATAAACATAAGCTGGTTATGTTGCTGTGGCGAACTGTTGGCGTTGTTCTGCCGAAATGCATACATGAGCAGCTTGTGGTCAGTGAAGATTAGAAACTCACTGGCTTCTAGTTAAGGTTGGAAGTACTTGATTGCATCGTACATCGCTAACAGTTCGCGGTCGTAAACGCTCCACTTCTGTTGCGATGTTGACAGTTTCTGTGATTTTTCTCACGTAGAGGCTGCCATGCATCATGCGATGCTGCAACACAGCACCCTCCGCCACCTGGATCGCATCTACCACCAATGCTGACGGTGCTCCTGGGTCAGCGTGCTCCAACAATGCAGCGTCCGCTATCGCTTATTTTGCTTGTTTGAACACAGCAGTTCATGCGGTCTCTCCCAGTTGTATATATGCGTTCCCTTCTCATTTCGGATTTGCGAGCACAGTCGTTAATGGTTCTTGAATTGATGCTGGCCGTGGTAGATGCCGACGAAAAAAATTTAGCATCCATAGAAATCGTTGCAGCTCCTTAACTGTGGAAGGCTTGGGGATTCTCAAAATCGCTTCCGCTTTTTCAGATAACGGTATGGGGCCTGATTGGGCAATGCAGTGTGTAAAAAAATCGGTTTGTGGTTGACCAAAAATATACTTCACTGTGTTCAGAACAACGCCATATTCGTCCAGCCATTTGAAAACTTCTATTTGATGCTGGCGATGTTCTTTTGGTGAGGCTGAGAATACCAATACGTCGCCAAGGTAAGAGAAACAGAATGGCAACCCTTGAAACACTGAATCGATAAATCTCTGCCTTGTCTGTGCTGCGTTTCTGAGACCAAATGTCAAACAGCTCAAACAGTGTAATTATAGCCATTTTCAGAAAGGCTTCCTTGGTGACGGGTATCTGCATGTATGCTTCGGTGCAACCCAACATACTGTACAGGTGGACACCACTCAACACTTCTTTGAAATCGCAGAGTAACAGCAGTGGACGACGATCTGGCACTGTATGGGCTATAAGTGCTCCGTAGTCGCTGCAAGGGATCAATGCACCACACTTTTTTGGCAGCAGATGCAGCGGTGAAGACCAAGGACTTCTGGACAGTCTCTAATCATACTGTCGAATTCTACCTTTGCAATTTCTAAGCAATCTGGCAATAACCATCGCGGCCTACAAGATATAGGGGGTCCCACAGTGTGTTCAAAAAATGGGTTGAATCCTTTGAGAGGTGTCAGTACTCATCAAAACAAGAAAAATACGTCCAATAAATATGGGTCTGGAAATGCATACTTCCCGCGATACACAAGTATTTACAGGAGGTTTTCACCACAGCGTCCATCCATGACAATGCACTCCTCTGCCCTCTGGTGATGCGTCCTTTGAAATAGACCCAGCTGTTGTACCTGCTGGCACACATTGAAGATTCGACCCTGTAGTGCCTGCATGTCATTGATTGGTATGGTGTAGCCCAATTCCTTCAAGTGTCCCCAAGGTGTGAAGTGTAACCCGCCCCCCCTCCCCAACCAGTTCAGCAATCCTGAAATGTTTGTGTCAGATGTTTGTGCACATTTTGACGAAAGTGTGTTGGTGTGCCATCATGTATGAACCACATCTGTATTCTTTGCTGCAATGGCACAGCCTCCAGCAAGGTAGGCAACACATTAATGAGAAAGTCCAGATAATGCACCACAGTTAACCTTTGAGGTAGTATGTATAGCCCTGTTAATCTATCACCAAGTTTGCCTGTCCATTCATTGATTGAGAATCGGTGTTGATGCCCTCTTTCCTGAATTGCTCGGGAATTTACATCTGCCCATACATGCTGGTTATGGAAATTCACAAGACCATCTCTTGTGAACCGTGCCTCATTACTAAATAAAATCTTGAATGTGAACAGTGGATCTGTGGCACACTTCTGCAACAGCCATTGAAAGAACTGCCATCTACCATGATCATCCTGTGACCTTAGGGCCTGAACGTGCTGTAGATGATATGGGTACAAAAATTGTTCATAAAGTAACCTCCCCCTCCAGATAAGGGAGTGAGACAGCCCTTCTGCTGCTGCTAATCATCGCACACTGGTCCCAGAGGTTTCTTCCACCGAACGTAGCACACACCCCTCCATGTCAGGTGAGCAGACTGTGCAGGGCCTTCCATTGCAAGTCATGCGAGGTGTGAGGGTACCTGTGTCCCTCAGATGCTGGAAAACTCTGTCAAACAGTTTACCCGAAGGCACTCTGCGCTGTGGATATTTTTCAGTGCACAGGACATGGGCTCACAGGCTAGTCCATTTGATAAACCATATCAGAATGGCTCATCCGCCATTTCACTTGTCGAGTGGTGAGTTTCCATTGCTAACAAGTGGTGGGAGAGAAAAAATGTAAATGTACTACACCATTTACACGTACAAACAGCGCAGTAACAGTAAATATATAATTTAATCCGCATTTGGAAGAAGGTAAAACTCCATGATACGTACACAGCGTTGACATCACTGTACAATAAGGCACACAAACACGACTCGAACCACACAATTGATGCAGTTCACCTAATGGTAGGTAGAATACTGTGAGTAAGACATCATAATATCCTGCCGACACATTTTTGAGTAAACTCAATCTTTTTTCGCTACCCATTTGAATTGCATCCTCTCCTTCATCATTGGCATCATCAGTGTCCTCTTCATATTCCATATTGTCTTTAATTTTACCAGAAGTTTGTCAGTGTTGGATAAATAGTAACAAGTGTTGGTAGTCATAAGTTTTCGTCCCACTATCTATACATAATATGTTGCAGGTTGCTCCTAACTCCGCTTCTGAGTATGGTGCGTCAATGAATGGTGCTTCACCAGACCGTGACTGAAAACTAAAACCAGAATTTCTCTCAAGCGTTTCCAATGTCTTCTGTCATCTGTAACTGTTCCAGAAAGTAATTTATGTGGATATTTGATGGTTTTAACCGGGGCAGAGGTTATATTTTTATTTATTTTTCCGATTTCACCCAACGTTGCCATTTTTAGATTTTTTTCTCCTTTTTGTCGGCTGTTTCTCCTTCCGTCACGCTTAAAATTTCTCATTGAGTCGCTCTGCTACTGTAAATCGTCATTAAAATGTGAATCATCGTCATAAACGCCAAATGACCAGAATTACATGTCGCTGCATCGTCGCAGGCGAAACGGCGCTCAGAAAAGTTCGTCGTAAATGTCGTAGATTAGGCAGGAAAAGTGCGTCGTCATGTCCCAGGCGTGCCCCTAAAATTTGTAGGAAAAACGTTGCTGATGTTCATGAAGAACTATTTATTAATCTCCAAATAACAAAATTTGGTACTGAACTATGAAAAGAAAAAAAAATTAATCAACAAACTCGTTTTTTTACATGAGTATTGTTTCTCGGTGAACATACAAAATAATTGTTCACTATTGACCTTCTCTGGCGTGTCACCAATCTCGTCAGCAGGGAAATCATTAAACCGCGCATCTGGATCCCACGTTAGTAATATGATCGTAGACTTTTTGTCTAATACAGGATGGAGCAAGGAATTATGCCTAATTTTAAATTGGTACTGCGGAGAAAGAGACAGCGATGGAAGAGCGGGGATGGACTTCAAGGTCAGGGAGGCAGTGGACTTACACGTTAGTACCGTTGACAGAACGGTATTACACTATCATATTTCTATCACAAATAAATATAATAAAATATTAGTCAAATTTCTTTGACAGAGATCTTTGACGTGGCACTAAAAAGGGATATTATACTGTCGTCATATTTTTTATGAAATTTCACGATGACGGATAATAACCTGTCATTATGCGCTGCAGTTGCTAGTATCACAATTGCATTATGTGTGTATTTGGAAGAAAAACGGCGGAAAAAAGGAAACATACTTGGATGTAGCCATAGGCATACATCGAGATAATAAAAGCAGCCAGCAAAATTTGATGTGAGAGCTGCAAGTGGAAGACATCAACTCTTATATATAAATTACTTACGAATGAATGAGAATGTATTTCAGTATTTGCTCAGTAAAGCGGCTTCTCGTATTACAAAACAGAATACTCTCTTGAGAAATATTATATATGCAGGACACAGGCAAACTGTGACACCTGTATGTCTTGATACAGGAGAGAGCTACTCTAGTTAACAACACAGCACTCGAATATCACATTGCAGATTAACCAAAATAATTTCAGAAATGTGTGAAGCAATTTATGAAGCACTGAAGGGGGGATATGTAAAGGTAAATAAATGTTTAGTACACTACATGGGCAATAAGAACTATTTTTATTTTTGAATAATTTAATTAATGGGGTTAGTGTTCCACCAACTACGACATTAATGAAAAGTACGAAACAGATGAAGCGCTTATTAACTTCTGGCTCCCAGAGTTCAAAAATAGACAAAGTAGAAAGGAAAGCTAGGAAAGAATTTTTTATTTTACAGAGTGACCGCGTCCTCTATTCTGGCTTGCTGAAAAGCTGACTGGATGTTTCCAGATGTGGAGTTGGATGGCAGTAACTGCTTGTGGATATATGTCGCCTGCAACATATTCCACCTGCCCATCAACACACAATTAATAGCATGCACTGTGCCCATTGCTCACCCTCTCCACCCTAGACGAAGCAAGTTTGAGTCGAAGGAGCACACCTACTTTGAAGCCATGTTTACGAACTCATTACAGAGGCCTCAATAGCTGTATCGACACCAGCGCTCAAAGCGTTTGCATTTCACGTTGCAATGAACAGAAGACGAACGACTTTTATCATCAAATCTACGGCGAGGCCCTAGATTTGATCATATTTATTTGACAACAGGCGAGACCAGCGCTCCAAGCGGTTACATTTCACGTTGCAGTGAACAGAAGACGATCGACTTTTATCATCAAATCTGCGGCGAAGCCCTAGATTTGATCATATTTTTTGACAACAGGCGAAATTTTACAACGTTCCCTATTACACCATCAGATTTATTTGACATATCAACTTTGACAGATATGCCAGTGTAATATTGGCCTTAGTAGCAAACATGGTGTTGTGGAACAGACAATGTGCTTTTACTGTTGAAATCTATTTATCCGAAAACTGGTCCATAGGGCAGTACAGCGTGCTACGAGTACTCTATATCAAATCCTCCCTTGAAACCGTGTTCCTTACCATAAATCGATTCTGTTATTGGTAGTGAATATTCGTTGATGTGGCTATGTTATGAAAAAGAGATCTGGAGCCCGCAGGAACACAGAACTCCTGAAAACATGTCGTGTAATAAGGTCTGTATTTCAGTCCCCTAAACGTTCTGTTCGCAAGCGTGTCTTTGCTTGCACTTTCTAGTCGTACTGTGCGTCGGATTCTCTGCAAAGACCTCCAATTTCATCCGTATAAAATGGTGATCGCTTAAGAACTGTCACCACAGGACTGACAAAATTGACGTTCAGCCTGTGAAGATTTGACTGAAAACGTTCCTCAAGATGCGCAGAATTTCTTCAGTGATGAAGTACACTTTCACTTTCCTGGCTGTGTTAATAAACAGAATATGTGTTATTGGAGTTATGTTAATCCTGGGGAAATTCATGAGAGATCTCGTCACAGTGATGGGGTCACAATCTGGTGTGCAATTAGTGCGGAGGAAATCAGTGGACCTTATTTTTTTGAGGATAACAACCATGCTATTACCGTCAATAGTGGATAGTTTGCGAACTTGATCCAAAACATTTTTGAACCACAACTTCAACAAATGCCTATGAAACTCGTTTCATTTCAGCAAGATGGTGCCACAGCCCATCTTTTGAAGAAGATCTTTTTCAGTCATTTGATCTGTCTGTTTAGCGACATTCCATGTCCTTCATGCTTGCCTGATTTAAGTCTGTAGTACTCTTTCCTTTCGGGTTATCTCGAAGCTGAAATTTATAAACACTGTCCAAGGACCCTGAGAACCTTGAAGGATGCTATACACAGGGGCCATGTTCCACAACAGACGCTCTACAGAATGATGCAGAAGCTTAGAAACCGTCTGCAGCTGTGTATTGACAACGAGGGACACAGTGGCAACTGATCAGAGGAGGCAAGGGTCAGGCCTCCTCACTTCAAAAAAAATGTGTGTGTGTGAATTCATAAGGGACCAAACTGCTGAGGTCATCGGTCCCTAGACTTACACACTACTTAAACTAACTTAAAGCTAAGGACAAGACACACACCCATGCCCGAGGGAGGACTCAAACCTCCGGCGGGAGGTCCTCATTTCACTGTGGTAAAAATATGATAGTAGAAGTAGTAGTAGTAGCAGTAGCAATAATTATTTTACTGTAAAACTTTATGGCCTTTTGTCAATGAGCGCAAAAGACATTAGCTTGTGTTTTTTCTTCTAAACCACCAGCACAACAGAGTAAGTCAAAGTGCGAAAGCTTAACCCTAATCTAAAGCCGCCCATTCGTAGCCCGACTATTGCACCAACTTGCTCACTGACCCATTTGATTGTGTGTGGGCAACGGCGACTGCTTCGCGGACTCTAGGCCTGCCTGCTCTGATGGAGTGTGGGCTGGCAGGTAGAGCTTGGCCAAGGAGGCCAATCACATGCCGGGCCATCTGTGAATGCTCAGTTGCTGTGGTAACCTTGATGTCGTTACTAGTAACGGAAAAGGGGGAACAGACTGTCGCAGCTGTGTTATTGCGTAATTCCATGACAAAGGAGGCCAATAACTGTGGTGCCACTGCTGTAGGTTGTCTTGTGTGCTGTAGTTTTCTCATGTGCAGAGAATATGGATGGAGCCCAACCTTGTACAACTACTAATGTAACGCTTTCGAGCGACAAAATCGTTACTGCAGAAACTGACGTTTTCAAGGAGATATGAAATTGAATGACACGAAATTTTTAAGAAAGGACGTCCAACACCGGCACTGCACCTTCTTCCGAAAGATAAGTCCAAAAACATGTGCATTCCAAATTCCATGGTATGAGCAGGACAAGTGGTTATGTGCTAGCCACACAAAAGGAAAATTATTCTACTGGCCATGTTTGCTCTTAAGCACAAGAAAAACTGTATAGTACGCTCAAGATTTCGACGACCTGAAGGCTCTGTGTAGAGGTTTAGCATGGCATGCTTCTTCTACACCACATCTAAGTAGTTTCATTGCACATAGAAACTATCCAAATAACTGTTTAGTATTACAATGAAATGAATACCCCCAGCTGCATACAGGCGTTGATGTAAGTGAATGGGGACAGTTGAAAATGTGTGCCCCAATCGGGACTTGAACCCTGGATCTCCTACTTACAAGGCAGACGCTCTATCCATCTTTTTTTTAAATTGTTTACCTCATTTTGTTCTATATCGTTCGTGGAATTTATTCGGGTCGGACGTCCGATAACATTCGCTTAGGTTCTTCGTTGATCCGTTCACTCAGTTTTTTTTATTATTGTTACAGAGTGTAGCCAGCCCTCTGACCGAACACGCTGAGTTACCGTGCCGGCATCCATCTGAGCCACCGAGGACACAGAGAAAAGTGCGACTGCAGGGACTTATCTCTGGTACGCCTCCCGTGAGACCCACATTCGCAAGTTATCGTCCCGCACTATATTCATAGGGCCCCTGTCCATTATACTCATTACTCGCGGCTTTACTGCCGATTCCCATAAGAGTTCGGGCACTGTTTGTGCATCTGCACAGAAGAAGATGGTCAAATGGCTCGTCAGCCTTAACTATATATATATATATAGATTTCGGATTCGAGTCCTGGTCAGGACATGCATTTTGAACTGTCCTCGTTGACTTACATCCACGCCTGTATGGAGCTATGGGTATTCATTTCATTGTAATTTCATTCTAACGAGCTGCTGGTCTGAAAGAACAGATACCATCTTCATATAGATATAGTTAAAGGCTCACCAACCACATGACCATCTTCTTCTGTGTGGATGCACAAACAGTGCCCTAACTCTTACGGGAATCGGCAGTAAAGCCGTAAGTAATGAGTATAATGGGCAGGGGCCCTATGAATATAGTTCGGGACAATAAGTTGCGAATGTGGGTCTCACGGGAGGTGTGCCAGAGATAAGTCCCTGCAGTCGCACCATCCCCTGTGTACTTGGTGGCTCAGATGGATGAACGTCCTGCCCTGTAAACAGGAGATGCCAGGTTCGAGTCCCGGTCAGGGCACACATTTTCAACCGTCCACGTTGACTTACATCAACGCCTGTATGGAGCTATGGGTATTCATTTCATTGTAATTTCATTCTAACGAGCTGCATGGTCACTGATGGTATTTGTTCTTTCGAACATGTCCGAAAGAATAGATACGGTACCATCTTCATATATATAACTGTTTAGTATTTCAAAATTACTTAATGAACATCACAAACTGATGAAAATCAGCCACAACAGTGAACTGAAAGCTAACAGAGACATCATGAAAATTCTGACTGATGTCACAAGTCTTTTCTGGTAGCTTTAACATGTCATGATGACAGAAGATTCCCTGAATCCCAGAAATTTCAGAGAAATTTTTATCCTCGTGTTAAACAGAGAAGACGAGTTGAAAGCACACTAACAGAAAATGGGATATTTCCATGGATTTTTCAAAAACTATACAGAATGTATTGATTGAATGTATACATGAGGAGATTTGTGACTATGCAGAGTGAGTCAAAAAGGACTTTCCAGCTTCGAATGACATAGAAATTTATTGAGATAACTCATAGAATCAGTAGATGTGTCCTGTTGTAGGAAACAACCTCAAGTTTGATTCATGTAGTGTATTAATACCCTGTTCGGCCACCAGGAGCGCCAGAGTAGTCCACAGTTAAAATCGCTACTTTCACTGGTGTGGAGCGTGCTTGCTGTGCGTCGGTGTGTTTAGGTTTCATGAAAGGATCTCTTCATCAACTATTCGGCGCAAATTTCGCACCGAAGACGCTAAAGAACCTGCAGACAGGCCTACAATTTACCTTTGGCACAAGAACTTTGTTGAGATGGGTTTATCACTGCGATTTAATAAATCACCAGGTCGCCCGTGTACTGATGGTTATGTCGATCAGTTTAGAGAGAGCCTTGCCCACAGTCCACACTTTTTAATTCTGCAGATCGGTGAAGATGTCCTTGTGGGATGGTTCGCTACCAGTAAGATGGTGCACCGCCTCATTTCCTCACAGAAGTTCGAGGTGTCCTTGGTAATCGCTTTCCAGGTCGGTGGATTGGCCGTGAAGTGCCAATTGCATTGCCACACCGCTCCCTAGACTTGACACCACTGGATTCCTTCCTCTGGGATTTCATTAAAGACCGTTTGTCTGTTCCTCCCCTACCAAATAGTTTAGCCGACCAAAAAAATCGAGTCTGTGCTGCCGTTGCACAAATTACGCCCGATTTGCTGCAACAAGTGTGGGAAGAAATTGATTACTGGTGGGATGTTGGCCGCATCACAAATGGTAGTCACGTTGAACCAAAATGACACTTGAAACTCTGACGTGAAACTTGCTGCTGTTTGCTACAGAATGACACATCTAATGATACTGTAAGTTATCTCAATAAATTTCTATATCGTTCCAAAGCTGTAAAGTCCTTTTTTCCACCCTGTATACATTCAAATTTGGATAGAACCTTATTTTATGTCTGCATTGTGGACAAAGCAACAGACGCTTCAGACAAGTCCCATTGCTCTATTGTTGCGGAACTAGTACATTCCATCTGCGACATTTAAGAACATTTTCTTAGTTTTCATGATTTTAGTGAAATTACAGGGTTATTACAAATGATTGAAGCGATTTCACAGCTCTACAATAACTTTATTAATTGAGATATTTTCACAACGCTTTGCACACACATACAAAAACTCAAAAAGTTTTTTTAGGCATTCACAAATGTTCGATTTGTGCCCCTTTAGTGATTCGGCAGACATCAAGCCGATAATCAAGCTCCTCCCACACTCGGTGCAGCATGTCCCCATCAATGAGTTCGAAAGCATCGTTGATGCGAGCTCGCAGTTCTGGCACGTTTCTTGGTAGAGGAGGTTTAAACACTGAATCTTTCACATAACCCCACAGAAAGAAATCGCATGGGGTTAAGTTGGGAGAGCGTGGAGGCCATGACATGAATTGCTGATCATGATCTCCACCACGACCGATCCATCGGTTTTCCAATCTCCTGTTTAAGAAATGCCGAACATCATGATGGAAGTGCGGTGGAGCACCATCCTGTTGAAAGATGAAGTCGGCGCTGTCAGTCTCCAGTTGTGGCATGAGCCAATTTTCCAGCATGTCCAGATACACGTTTTTTTCGCAGAAGAATAAAGGGCCGTAAACTTTAAACCGTGAGATTGCACAAAACACGTTAACTTTTGGTGAATTGCGAATTTGCTGCACAAATGCGTGAGGATTCTCTACCGCCCATATTCGCACATTGTGTCTGTTCACTTCACCATTAAGAAAAAATGTTGCTTCATCACTGAAAACAAGTTTCGCACTGAACGCATCCTCTTCCATGAGCTGTTGCAACCGCCCCAAAAATTCAGAGCGTTTGACTTTGTCATCAAGTGTCAGGGCTTGTAGCAATTGCAAACGGTAAGGCTTCTGCTTTAGCCTTTTCCGGAAGATTTTCTAAACCGTCGGCTGTGGTACGTTTAGCTCCCTGCTTGCTTTATTCGTCGACTTCCGCGGGCTACGCGTGAAACTTGCCCGCACGCGTTCAACCGTTTCTTCGCTGACTGCAGGCCGACCCGTTGATTTCCCCTTACAGAGGCATCCAGAAGCTTTAAACTGCGCATACCATGGGCGAATGGAGTTAGCAGTTGGTGGGTCTTTGTTGAACTTCGTCCTGAAATGTCGTTGCACTGTTATGACTGACTGATGTGAGTGCATTTCAAGCACGACATACGCTTTCTCGGCTCCTGTCGCCATTTTGTCTCACTGCGCTCTCGAGCGCTCTGGCGGCAGAAACCTGAAGTGCGGCTTCAGCCGAACAAAACTTTATGAGTTTTTCTACGTATCTGTAGTGTGTCGTGACCATATGTCAATGAATGGAGCTACAGTGAATTTATGAAATCGCTTCAATCATTTGTAATAGCCCTGTATAAGTGCTGCTGCGTTATTTACTGTGCTGAGTCACGTGTTTCGGAGTCATGATACGGAGAATACACTTGTTGCCCACACCTATGATGGTGCAAGAGAATTAAATGATCTGCAAGCTAAGATCGGTGAAATCGCCTTCCAAGCTCTTTTTACCTTTGTTTTGCACATCGTTTAAATTTACTTTTGCAGCAGAGCTGTTCATGTATAAAACCAATAAGGATTTCGTTCTGCACATTTCGGGGTATTCCTGATTTCTTCCACGGTGTTCCAAACGTATACAGCATGTCTGGACAGTATTGTTGGTAAACGCATTCTGTCGAACAGAGGAAAGATATGAAACTAAAACGCCAGAATATTATCTAGCGTTCACGAAAACCGTTCGGGGCTAACTGAGATATCAAATGCAATAATTGACAGGCCAGACTCTAGTGCACTGCCTACAAGAGAAGCCTGTGGTTTGAAAAATTGCGCCCTAGACTTTGACTTCGTTTTCCTTCTCTCTATTTTTCAAATAATATTATTAAAGAGTGAACTGCTTTGCAATATTCTTCAGAAAAAAAACAGTGATGCGTAGTTCAGCAACAATGCTGTCTCAGAATGCATAGCTTACATGAAAAACTTAAATGAAGATAAATTGATCGACTTCTACAATACTGCCCATTAAAATTGCTACACCACGAAAATGACGTGCTACAGAAGCGAAATTTAACCGACAGGAAGAAGATGCTGTGACATGAAAATGATTAGCTTTTCAGAGCATTCACACAAGGTTGGCGGCACCTACAACGTGCTGACATGAGGAAAGTTTCCAACCGATTTCTCATACACAAACAGCAGTTGACCGGCGTTGCCCGCTGAAACATTGTTGTGATGCCTCGTGTAAGGAGGAGAAATGCGTACCATCACGTTTCCAACTTTGATAAAGATCGTATTGTAGCCCATCGCGATTGCAGTTTATCGTATCGCGACATTGCTGCTAGCGTTGGTTGAGATCCAATGACTGTTAGCAGAATATGGAATCGATGGGTTCAGGAGGGTAATGCGGAACACCGTGCTGGATCCCAACGGCCTCGTATCACTAGCAGTTGAGATGAGAGGCTTCTTATCTGCGTGGATGTAACGGATAGTGCAGCCACGTCTCGATCCCTGAGTCAGCAGATGGGGACATTTGCAAGACAACAACAATCTACACGAACAGTTCGACGACATTTACTGCAGCATGGACTATCAGCTCGGAGACCATGGCTGCGGTTACCCTTGACGCAGCATCACAGACCGGAGCACCTGCAATGGTGTGCTCAACGACGAACCTGGGTGACGAATGGCAAAATATCATTCTGTCGGATGAATCCAGGTTCTGTTTACAACATCATGATGGTCGCATCCTTGATTGGCGACATCACGGTGAACGCACATTGGAAGCGTGTATTCGTCATCGCCATACTGGCGTATCACCCGCCGTGATGGCATGGGGTGCCGTTGGTTACACATCTCGGTCACCTCTTGTTCGCATTGACTGCACTTTGAACAGTGGACGTTACATTTCAGATGTGTTACGACCCGTGGCTCTACCCTTCATTCGATCCCTGCGAAACCCTACATTTCAGCAGGATAATGCATAACCGCATGTTGCAGGTCCGGTACGGGCATTTCTGGATACAGAAAATGTTCTACTGCTGCCCTGGCCAGCACATTCTCCAGATCTCTTACCAATTGAAAACATCTGGTCAATGGTGGCCGAGCAACTGGCTCATCACAATACGCCAGTCACTACTCTTGATGAACTGTGGTATCGTGTTGAAGCTGCATGGGCAGCTGCACCTGTACACGCCATCCAAGCTCTGTTTGACTCAATGCCCAGGTGTATCAAGGCCGTTATTACGGCCAGAGCTGGTTGTTCTGGGTACTGATTTCTCAGGATCTATGCACCCAAATTGCGTGAAAATGTAATCACATGTCAGTTCTAGTATAATATATTTGCTCAATGAATACCTGTTTATCATCTGCATTTCTTCTTGGTGTAGCAATTTTAATGGCCAGTAGTGCAAATTTCAACTAATTTGCAAGCTGAAGGCTCCATGTATAGAGCTGAAATGATGGCTGAATGCACTGGCAATCCATTGATGTCAAAATACTAACAGACATACTTCGAGGTATTGGATAATACAGGGTGTACATAAAGTCTGGGAACTTTTTTAATTATTTATTGCACAAGAATTGAACATTGTACAGATGTCATACATACTGCACTTTGAACAAACATTCGATATGCAAACCATGAGTAACCCAGCAGATGTCAATAAGGTAATCGAATTCTTGCTATACCCGTCCCAGCAAGGCTGTAGCAGTCGCTTCCCATATTCTCACCCGGAGCTCTGCAACATCACATGGTACATGCGGTACGTACACCAGATCTTTAATGTGTTTCCACAAAAAAAGTCACACGGAGTGAGATCTGGTGATTGGGGAGGCCATTTCATGAAACAGCTCACTCCGCACCTGAATTCGCCATGTTTGCGACTAGCACTGACTATCGGCAAATTACCGAACTACACTGTGGTGTTATATATTCTCTTCAAAGTGACTCATCTGTGATATCTGTACAATGTGTGGTTCTTGTACAATAAATAATTGAAAGCATTGCCAGACTTTATGTACACCAGGTATTGTAACACAACTTGAATCAAGATTTTCTCATTGTGAGAAACTTCTCTTCCTTAAATTAGGCAATACTACTCAGTTCGCCCTTTATGGTCAGCATTTCCCTGTAAACAGGGTGGATTCATTATTAGAAACATATAGTGTCTCCTTCAGTAGCTCGCAGTTGAATGTAGAACTGAAGACTTTTTTATTCCCAACATATGCATTTCACTCCAATGGCATACCAATTATTTCCTTAGAAGGGGGGGGGGTCAAGCAAAACCATTTACTGATTTCGTCTTTCAGCAAAACTTTTAGGAATACATGCACACCGATAGTGTGGGAAGGTGTGTTAGGTAACCAGCACTGTGTTGTTCTACAGAGAGAAACAACTAGTTAACACTAACATGGACTCAGTTTATAGATATTGCTCTTGAAAGCAATTTCGTTGCTTTAATTTTTATAAGGACTTCATTTATATGAGATGACATTTGTCCTGCTTTGTTTTGAAACCATCTACGAAAAGGAATTTATGTTAACCCATTTACTGATTTCGGCTTTCAGCAAAACCTTTAAGAATGCATGCACACCGATAGTGTGGAAAGGCGTGTTAGGTAACCAGCACTGTGTTGTCCTACAGAGAGAAACAACACGTTAACACTAACATGGACCCAGTTTATAGATATTGCTCTTGAAAACTATTTCGTTGCTTTAATTTTTAAAGAGACTTCATTTCTCTGAGATGACATTGCTCCTACTTTGTCTTGAGAGCATCTACGAAAAGGAGTTCATGTTTACCCATTTACTGATTTCGTCTTTCAGCGAAACCTTTAAGAATACATGCACACTGACAGTGTGGGAAGGTGTGTTAGGTAACCAGCACTGTGTTGTTCTACAGAGAGAAACAACTCATTAACACTAATATGGTCCCAGTTTATAGATATTGCTCTTGAAAACTATTTCGTTGTTTTAATTTTTAAAAAGACTTCATTTATCTGAGATGACATTGGTCCTACTTTGTTTTGAGACCATCTACGAAAAAGAGTTCGTGTTTACCCATTTACTGATTTCGTCTTTCAGCAAAACCTTTAACAATACATGCACACCGACAGTGTGGAAAGGTGTGTTAGTTAACTAGCACTGTGTTGTTATACAGAGAGAAACAACACATTAACACTAACATGGACCCAGTTTATAGATATTGCTCTTGAAAACTATTTCGTTGCTTTAATTTTTTTTTTTAAACTTCATTTATCTGAGATGACATTGGTCCTACTCTGTTTTGAGACGATCTACGAAATGGAGTTCATGTTTACTATAGACTGCAATATCAATCGGCCAGAGAGAGACCCTTTGTTAGCATTACTATTTTACAAACACTGTGCATCACATCTTAATAAAAACAAAACATGATTTGTGTGAAAAAGAAGAAGACATTTTTTTTGTATTTAAATTAAGAAATTTTACATACAGTTTCCAAATGTAGTTTTCCTTTTGGCAGTTCTGGAGACATATTCATTCATGACATCCATTAAGATAAATTTTTCTAGCCCTATATTAATGAATGCAGAGGAGGAGTAGATGGGTGAGTCTCGACTGAGTCAGTGTTGATCTGAGGCAAGTTTCAAGTCGTCTCAAGGCGCTGAATGACCTCCCAGAGGATGCTGACGATACTGGAACTGTCAGAATCAAAATGCACCCCATACCATCACGCCGGGTGATACGCCAGTATGGCGATGACGAATATATGCTTCCAATGTGCGTTCACCGCGATGTCGCCAAACACGAATGCGACCATCATGATGCTGTAAACAGAACCTCGATTCAGCTGTAAACGTCGTCGAACTGTTCGTGCAGATGGTTGTTGTCTTGCAAACGTCCCCACATGTTGACTCAGGGATCGAGACGTGGCTGCACGATCCGTTACAGCCATGCAGATAAGATGCCTCTCATCTCGACTGCTAGGGATACGAGGCCGTTGGGATCCAGCACGACGATCCGTATTAACCTCCTGAACCCACCGATTCCACATTCTGCTGACAGTCATTGGATCTCGACCAACGCGAGCAGCAATGTCGCGATACGATAAACCGCAATCGCGATAGGCTACAATCCGATCTTTATCAAAGTTGGAAACGTGATGGTACGCATTTCTCCTCCTTACGCGAGGCATCACAAAAACGTTTCAGCGGGCAACGCCGGTCAACTGCTGTTTGTGTATGAGAAATCGGTTGGAAACTTTCCTCATGTCAGCACGTTGTAGGTGTCTCCAACCTTGTGTGAATGCTCTGAAAAGCTAATCATTTTCATGTCACAGCATCTTCTTCCTGTCAGTTAAATTTCGCTTCTGTAGCACGTCATTTTCGTGGTGTAGCAATTTTAATGTGGCCAGTAGTGTATTAAGCAGGTGCAGAGGATAACTGTTAACAACGTAAAGAGACAGCAAAACCAGTTTTTTACAGTTAAGATTTCTGCTTTAACTGTGGTGCTCCTCTCCTAAAATCGGCGCACTGGCTACTCTGTAGTAGAGATGGGGGATGCACTCTTGAACTAATTCATAGAGTTGAATCTTTCAAAGGAGTGAACAATCAGTGATTCAGAAAAAAAGAACGGTAGCTCCAAACGTTTCCGACGGCAGAGAGAGAGAGAGAGAGAGAGACGGAGCATATCAGCGGCGCCTCTGCTGGTCACAGCACAGTGCACGCCACACAACACAGCCAGCGCCGGCCTCTGCCCTGCTTCTACCTTGGCTGCCTGCATTGTGCAGTGCCCCATTGGATTTTGTGTTTCACATATGCCGTGCCGTCTCTGTGCGTCGTCTGCCGCGCGCAGTGTCTGGCGCAGCTTGACTTCGCATCGCACTCTGTCGGCGATCGTTTCAGTCGCACGTCCTGCCCTCTGGGCAGTTGATGCGAGCAACAGGACAGAGAGCCACCTAGCGGATAACATAGGAACTACTTGCAACAACCTGCTCGCAAGAGAACAGACGATTTGTCTCGGAGCGGGTGAGTTCACCGCTCCCCCCACCCTCGGAACTCGCCCGCTCAACGCTCACTCATCCGTCTCGACTCTAGCCAGAGCGTTGAGCAAAGCGACTCAGGTGTCACTCTGGTCTCTGCGGTCTCGGCTCACGCAGTAATACAGCTCGCGGCTCGACCTGCTCGACTCAGCGGCTCTGCATCGGAGTTCGCCTCTACTGGATATTGTTCTTCGTAGTAATACCGCTACGTATATTACATTATTATGTTATGTATACATCATTTGTTTTTATTTTATTTTTATTTGTTTAAACTGATTAGATTAGGTTCCTGACGACTCCTCTTACTATAGGATTTTTATTATGGACACTCGAATTTACGCTTTAATTACGAGCGAACCGATAAACGTATCGCAAAATGTGATACACCAATATTTTCCTTGTTTTATTCTGCGTAAGGCTATATGCAGCACTTTCGTTTCACAGTCAAATTTATAGTTTTTTTCTTATTCTGGTACGGATTTTGCGATTTTAGGCGTGTTCGGAAGGAAATGTTCACTTTAAAAATATATGGCTTGCGATGTATTTGTATGAGGTTAATGAAATTTTAATACATTGTAGCCAAATATATTGTTAATGTAAATCTGAAGTTACAACATTTTCCGATCACCCAAAAAACCACGATAGTGCAAAATAAATCAATAATCAAAAACTTTGTCATATCGTGGAAATTTCAATAAACAATAGAAAATTCTTACTCATTATCTGTGTTACTTCAAAATAGGATCAAATAAGATCAAAATACAGGTATAGTAGTGGAATAAACCAAGTTTAAAGGGCAATGTGCCTTCCATTTATTTTCTATTGTAAATGAGTGGTGAGTCATGAAAAAGAGCTAATTCATTTCAGGGAGTGAACAGTTCTGATCCGATCTCTGAAAAGAACAGTTTTGCCCATCTCTACTCTGTAGTTCGCCCGTACGACTTAGGCCTTACGCCTATACGACCTGAGGACCCTATCATCTCAACTACTGTTCGAAAGTGCTGTGCAGAATTTGTTACACATGCATACAGAGGTCCCATTAGGAGCCAGATTGAAAAATGGGACGAGGGGAGAGGACAGAATGTAGTAGACATTATAAGATGCTTCGTCAAAAGCAAAACTGGTGCCAACAAAAATAATGATCCTATGTTTCTTGACAGCAACAGTTTATTCACTGGCTCTGCCTGTAGATCTAAGAAAACTCCAAATTAATTTTGAGGGGGGGGGGGGGGGGCAGAAACCGTATCTCACCCTCCACACAGTTGAAGCAGTGGTGGGGGGGGGGGGGGCGACTGACCCTCTTGCACCCTCCCTCCCCCCCCCCCCCGCCCCCGATTGATACGGCGTGGTTTCACTCTCTCAGTTTGGGAAACATTATCAAAAGAATGATTGTGAATGAAATGGACTAAATTCTTCCAGAAGCTTTCAAACTATTTGCCTAATTGTTACTATTCCTGCAACAAGTGTTTCAGTTGAAAGGAGTTTTGCTTTCCTGAAACGTGTAAAAAACTTATTTGAGGAACAGTGTGGCCTATAATTGCTGATCAGCTCTTGCGTGTACCTCTACTGGAAAGTCAGTTCTGAAATGCTTGAAGACCAAGACACATGGTATGACGATGTCATCAAAAGATTCGAGAAGAAGGACTGTCGAGTTAACTTGTTTTACAAGTAACAGCGCTCAAACGCCCAATCTGCCAGTAGTAGTGGTGGTGGGGATGGTCGTTAGAAACGTTAGGTATGCACATTTCAAAAGAGAAAAAAGGGGATTTTCCAACTTGTTTCTCCAGAATGTAGGCCCATGATCCGCTACTAGAGGGACGTCACTTGCGGAATTTGGTCTCCAGAATCAAAACTTAATAAAATTAAACTTCCAACTGAACTTTATTGAGGTAATAAATAAATTTTTCTAGCATTTTTCGTTTCTGTTTTACTAACTTTTAGCGCTAGGGGAAATTCCCTACCCTACCCTATATCTTGACGCTCAGGGCACCACACTTCATATTTTTATTCAAATAATCTTTAGAAGCGGCATTCCATATACTTTTATTAGTCTGTAATCATCTATAAAAGTCAGCGAGCTTCCTTTGGAGACAACAGTCTTTATTGCACATAAATTGCTTCACAGCATAACCTCGATACGGTACACTGGAAAATCACACATGGGCCCCATCTGCCTGTCGTCTGCTAAAATGCGCAAAAATTTCCACCGACAGAGGGAAGCTAGGCGTTTCACGCATGGTCTCCCTTTCCAGTAAAGCACAAATGCGCATGTGTTGTTCCACTCCTGAAAATTTGTGCGCATGTGCACAGTTAAACACGAAAGATGCGTCGTGCGGACGAACCTATGAACCGCTTACAAATTGAATGTGAGGTATGATACAAACAATGGTGAATTAAAAACTTAAACAGTGCACAGCACACTAATGCCGTGTGGCTGGTTCATGAGAGTCTGTCAACATCTAAATGCAAAATATTGTCAGACCATCAATACTTGACTTCACACGTTCAGCATGAATTATTTGAGGGGTTATAATACTGCTCGTCAATATTTCTAGTATTGGCAACAAGTAAATTAAGCTCCATCCGACGGTCAGTACATTGACAGTTTTACAATATTATTGAAAGTGAGAGGACCCCTGATGTGTATTAGTTTCGACCATTTAGTATCTATGGTCGAAGTGTCCTAGCTATTTTTGAAGATCTTAGGACATTTGTTTGCACACTAAAACAGCAGGACCGCGTGTTGTTATGGTTCGGAGATGGCACCTGTGAACGTGAAGAGAGCGGTGTCAGCTTTTTCTGTTTACTCCAAAAAGAATGTAGGTTACTCAGATGAATGTGGAAGTCTGTTGTTTATATGACTGGATTTTTCAAGGCAGTGGATAGTTCTGTAAATAATGTTGAAGCTTATAACTTTTCTGTTATGCGTTCAAGTGATCACAGAAATAATACCACAAATTTAGAACCAATAACAGTGCTATTAACGATCATTCAGTGGTAATTAAGCAAAACTTGTATCGTGAATGTATTTCAAAATTCTACCTTTCGTACAGAATAATTCCGCAGGGAACTCTGTGCTAGTTGTCAATCGTTCACCTCTCCAAGATTTTATTTAAATTTACAGTCAGCGCGCACATGATTTGAGTAGATATCAGGCTTGTTTACATAATCGTGTTACTCATTTATTGTCTCAGTTTCATTTCCCAGTACCTTTAATGAAGCACCATAATTCATATCCGTTTGCAATAGTGGCTGTTAGTGAGTGACACAGTATGTGATTTCAAAGTGGAACTAGTTTATTCTATATATAATTAGTTGGAATAATTTTTTGAGAGGGGGAGACTACAAAGACAAACCTGGTGTTCTAGAAATGCCTCGAGAACAACTGTTTGCAGATAGATTACATATCATGGTTAGTTTCATTTTTCTTCACAAATATTTCTCATTTTTTAAAGAAATGTCTGCAGCGCCCTCAAGGGATTAACATTAAATGGGTACACATCTATTGAACAACTTTCCAGATGTGTTATAGTGATGTGATGAAACTTAAGACTAAAAGGACTTTGTTGGGCAACTCTAGTGAAGGGTATCTTCACAGAAACTCTCTTACTTTTAGTTTATTTTATAATAAAACTTAGCCCTGTAATACAGTTATGTGTTTTAATGTTAAGTTATTGCATCACACATAAAGAATGCACATATTCAGATTTTTCCTCATTCCAGTGGCCCACTCCACAGAACCTGTGGAATATGATTGGTCTATTCTAAAATATTATCATGATCTTCTTCATAATGTGTTTTATTGACTGTAATGCAATAGTGTAATGTCAGCTAGGGTAGTGGAAAAGTCAGTTTTCATTGAAACATTCCCAGGATATGAATTCACCATTCTTACCTCATGATGTAACTGTATTACAGGCAATGGTATTGGCTTCACATGAATATCTATTTTCTTTGCTGTAATACCATCCCTTTAATGGGGTGCATGCGAAGGAGACATAGATTTACATCTTTGTGTATTCTCTCTCCCCTCAAATTTTTGCAAGGAACTTGGACTTGGTATAGGAAATAACGTATTTACGTGGGAACTTTTCTTTCATGACCTCATTTCTACAGAATATAAATGTGGGATTTGTTGCTTTTCTTACAGGCACTTACTGCCAATTTCTATAAAACATATAAGTTTTCAAATTTCAGATTGTGAAAAAGAAGAAGAAACTAGATGTACTTAAGAAAGACAACAAAAGACTAGAAGTGCCAAATCAAGATGCCTTGGAAGACATCTCTGTAATAACTAAGAGGCAGTCCTCTGGTAGGTATGAAATACATTTGTGTATATTTAAGCGCCACCATGATTTGAATTTGAAGTTCTGATAGCACAGTAAAGTGAAAAAGTGACTGCCAAGATTGCTCAAACCACAACAGTAAGCTACTTGGGCCGTATTAGGCGTGGTTCTGTGAGAGGTGGTATGCCCTTTCCTTCTCTGACATGAAAAATTAGCTGACACAGCCACTGTTTGTCTGAACTCTCTAACTTGGAACTTCAATCACATGTTGAGCAAGCTAGTGTAGTAGTTGCCTCTGTATACATCATAGAGGAGTGAGATTAAACCCTCTTCTAGTTATCTAGGTTTTTGTGGTTTACTGGACAAGACAGGAACCAATTTTCCATTCCAAGTTTGTGCTGTGATGACATCATCACTGAGACATTACAATCTTACTTACTTCCGTTGTCATTTAATATTTTTATAACTAAAGTTAAGAATAGTGGCTGTGCAGCCTGGGCACTTTTCTTGTATGTTACATAAGTCTGCAGTGTGTCAGTTTTGTGTAACTAATGTGAGGATAGTTTTAGGCAAGAAAGTGAGCAAGATATATTCTTTATGACTTGATGAAATGTAGCTGTAAACTTTTAATTGCTTCAGATTGTTATTGTTGAGCAATTTGCAGTGTAATGGGAATACAGTGGATTAATATATGCAGCCCGTATTTACCAGAAACAAGTGAAAGTGTGGCAAGTACACTGCAAACAGTTAACAGTCTGATGATATTTGTTGTTCTGTTTCACACAATGGAACTAAAAAATGGTACAAATGGGTGTGAGCACTATGGGACTTAACATCTGAGATCATTACTCCACTAGAATTTAGAACTACTTAAACCTAAGGACATCACATACATCCATGCCCAAGGCAAGATTCGAACCTGCGACTGTAGCGGTCGCGTGGTTCCAGACTGAAGAGACTAGAACCACTCGGCCACAGCGGCCGGCCACAATGGAACTGATATGTAGCATAGTGAAAGGTGGACTGAAAGGTGTGAGGTTAGTTGTGTATTGTTTAAGCTAGTCAATGTACTATCATGAGAAACAACTTCGCTATAGTTACTGAATAGTTCAGGTAGTGATTCAAAGGAAAGTCAGTATCAGGGGTTACACACATTTCTTATTGCTCTCCATTGCATGTTTGGCTTTATATACCATGTGACAAAATTATATTCAATGCAATGACAACATACACTATGTGATCAAAGGTATCCCGACACCTGGCTGAAAATTTGTGGTGCCCTCCATCGGTAATTCTAGAGTTCGATATTGGTGTTGGCCAACCTTAGCCTTGATGACAGCTTCCACTCTCATAGTCATACGTTTAGTCAGGTTTCTTGGGGAAAACAGCCCTTTCTTCATGGAGTGCTGCACTGAGGAGAGGTATCAGTGTCAGTTGGTGAGGCCTGGCACGAAGTTGGCGTTTCAAAACTTCCCAAAGGTGTTCAGTAGGATTCAGGTCAGGACTCTGTGCAGACCAGTCCATTACAGGGATGTTATTGTCGTGCAACCACTCTGCCACAGGCCATGCATTATGAACAGGTGCTTGATCGTGTTGAAAGATGCCATAGCCATCCCCGAATTGTTCTTCAACAAGCAAGAAGGTGTTTAAAACATCACTGTAGGCCTGTGCTGTGATAGTGCCATGCAAAACAACAAGGGGTGCAAGACCTCTCCACAAAAAACATGACCACACCACAACACCACCGCCTCAGAATTTTACTGTTGGCACTAAACACGCTAGCAGATGACGTTCACCAGGCATTCGCCATACCCAAAGCTGCCATTGGATCGCCACTTTGTGTACCATGATTCGTTACTCCACATAACGTTATTCCGTTGTTCAATCGTCCAATGTTTATGCTCCTTACACCAAGCGAGGCATTGTTTGGCATTTACCGCCCTGATGTGTGGCTTATGAGCAGCCGCTCAACCATGAAATCCAAGTTTTCTCATTTCCCACGTAACTGTCATAGTACTTGCGGTGGATTCTGATGCGGTTTGGAATTCCTATGTCATGGTCTGGACAGATGTCTGCCTATTACACATTACAACCCTCTTCAGATGTCGGCAGTCTCTGTCAGTCAACAGACAAGGCCGGCCTGTACGCTTTTGTGCTGTATGTGTCCCTTCACATTTCCACTGCACTATCACATCGGAAACAGTGGACCTAGGGATGTTAAGGAGTGTGGAAATCTCACGTACAGACGTATGACACAAGTGACACCCAATCACCTGACCACATTCGAAGTCTGTGAATTCTGCAGAGCACCCCGTTCTGCTCTCTCACAATGTGTAATCACTACTGAGGTCTCTGATGTGGAGAACCTGGCAGTAGGTGGCAGCACAGTGCACCTAATATGACAAACGTATGTTTTTGGCGGTGTCCAAATGCTTTCGATCACATAGTGTATATCTTGTGAACTACTGGGATTTTGACTGCCATTTATTTGAATAAATTGTGCATTCCATGGTTATTTTCCAGTCAGTATTTGCTACATCGGATCTGGCCACTCCTAGACTACTTACAAGTTCTGGTTGACACACACCGTTGTTCATATCACATTTCATGTTGGGTGCTATCAACACTGCCGTGCAAAAAATGTGATAGAACCGTCCCCATTCTAGCGTCTTACTGTTATTAATTACGAAAAGTTCAGTCAAGATGAAAGTCACTTTATAATTTGACAATGAGGTATGTGCCAGCCATCAGGGCAGGATTACGCTGTTGTGTAATGAAAGGAAACAACTGTAATAATCTGTGTGCACCATGAAGTCAAATGTGTAACAAAACAACATATATAACTACTTACTCGATATTCATTTCCACACAGAAGAAGGAAAATGAGAAAATAAAAATCAGAAATGCTCTGAATTTCCTAGATCTCATGTAGTTCCCCAGTGTACCATTGGACAGAATAAGGACTGATCCTCAAACCATTTGTGTGTTTGGATCAACTTTGTCCCACCAACTCACATCACTGAAATGCTTTTGATGAAGTGCATAACAAGCACAATATTTTAAGTTGTCAAAAACAAATCTGCCATCAAACCACACTGATTTCTCTTTTGATTAGATTAGATTAATATTTGTTCCATAGATCATGAATACGACACTTCATAATGATGTGGAACACGTTAGTTTCTGTACATGTCACAATTCAATTTTTTCATTGTTGCAAAATTATAAATGTGTATCAAAAAGTTTGTCTATTGAGTAGAAGGAGTTGCCATTCAGAAATTCTTTTAATTTGTTTTTAAATGCTGGTTGGTTATGTGACAGATTGGTAAATGAATATAAACTTTTGTGGCAGTATAATTCACCACTTTCTGTGCCGAAGGTAGATTGAACACAGACTAGTGAAGATCAGCCTTTCTCCTAGTTGTAGTTATGTACATTGCTATTGTTTTTGAACAAGGAGTGATCTCATAAGTGAATATTATATTTCAAAGCTCCTGTGAATACCCGTTGTATATGTTTGCAAGATGATCTTGGGTCAGCTCCAGCTGTTATTCTGATTATATGCTTTTGTGTAGTGGGTTACCCCAAGATATATTGCCATACAAAAGCAGCGAGGCATAATAAGCTAATTTACTGCTATGTTTATCACCAAAATTTGCAATAATCCTAAAAGCAGCTGAACTCAAATGTTTCAGTAAATCATCAGTGTTTCTTCCAGTTCAATCTCTCATCAGTACACACACTCAAAAATTTTGAATATTCTACCTTAGCTACAGACTCGTGTGCAAAGTTTATGTTTATTAATGGTGGTGTGCCATTTAATGTACATAACTGTATATGCTGTGTTTTATCAAAATTTAATGAAATATATTGCTTACAGTTTCCTCAGTTATTTTTTGTTGTTGGCTGTGGTCAATATATTTGTAACATCAGCAAAAAGAAGTAGCTTTGAATCTTTGTGTGGGGTTTCTCCAGGAACATCATGTAGAAAATTCCTCACACAGTTAGGAATACTGACAGCAAGAAGTCAGTACATATGCTCTCTGATGAATTTTGTCATTAAACTATGCTCATAATGAAATAAATTGTTCATACCACAACTATAACAGTAGGGGTAAAGATGATCTCCATTTTGAACTAAAAAATTGTCACTTGTACAGAAGAGAGTAAAGAATGCTGCTATTAAGACTTTTAATGCACTGCCTAATTATATTAAATGTACAAGAGAAAAGGAAATGCTATTCAGATATATGTTAAAAAATCCTCCTTAACCATCCACTGTACTCCTTAGATGAATTCTTTTCCAGAAATAATTAAAAGTTCCCATATACAGTTTTAACGCACTCCTTGAAGAAAAAGATATATCTTGTTATTCATGTGTTAGATGACAGATACTATACTGTGTTAATCTCAGACAGTGAATTACAATGCTAGATAAATGTTAGCTAGTAAATAAGAAAAAGTTATATTATCGTACTAAGTTGTTATTATTCTGTAGTATTAATTGTATTTTTATAATTGTATTGACATGCTCCACATCCAAGTGTATTACTTGCGTGTATGGATCCGTGGAATATGCATACTAATTACATAAATAAAATTATAATTTAGCAAGTCATTAATGTATGCACTGATGGGGAAAAACTCCCCAACATTAAAAAGTAATTAATGCTGTAATGAAACTCCAGGAATACAGTTGACTAGATGACATATTTAAATGATCCATAAAATTTCTGGCATGCTGCCGCATAAATTTGACTTCTTCTTCTGCTTTTCATGCACCCACAGTTGGCTTCATTTGTAATGCCTAAGTGCTGTGGAGAGTACCTGTTGGCTTCAAAAACTCTTCTCAAGTGTAGAAGCTCTTCCTCCAAACCAGTCCCGTCAGCAATGATGTGTGCTCTGTGTACCAGAGTTTCGAGTACACTCATTGTCTGCAAAGGTTGGTGGCAGCTATTTGCACATAAATATAAATCCTCATGGATCGGTTTTCGATATACTGCGTGTCCCGAAGTGCCATCATCTTTGCACCATACTAACACATCCAATAATGGAAGGCACCCATCTTTTTCGATTTCCATCATGAACTGAATTTGTCTGTGGATGGAATTCATCATGGGACCACCCTACAAATGTGTCATGAACGTACCTCCAAAACAGTGTGGGCTTCAAGCTAGCAGATTTCAGCATCTTCTCTTCAAAGTCCTCCCTAAGAAAGTTGGCTAGCAAAGGCGAAAAGGGACTACTCATGGCAACAATGTCAGTGTGTACATAAAATTCGTTATATAATAAAAAAATATGTTGAGGTCAAAACACGTTCAACCAAAGCTGAAATCTCTTTATCGAGAGTTTTTTCAATGAGAAACAGTGATGCTACATTGAAACTGATGAACATATCAGAATTGCACAGTTTGAGTGATTTCAGTTTGCCGATGAAATGAACGATTGCCAGGTGCAAGTCTTTTGAGGTGACGCCACTTTGGTGACTTGTGTGTCAGTGAGAATGAAAGAATGATGATGAACACTATATAAACACCTAGCCCCTGAGTGGAGAAAATTTCCAACCCAGCCGGGAATCAAACCCGGGCCCACTGGCATTAAATGCTGGTGCGCTGTCCCCTCAGCTACAGTGGCAGACAGTTTGCCAATAATTCCACAGAGATATGTATGTCATGAATGCATTTTCGCACCAGGGGTCTTAATAATTATGCTAAGTGTTTGCACAATCATAGGTAGGAGAGCCATTGTTACTCACTATCGGATGCAGAGGAACACCATTCTTGTGAATCTTTGGAAGTCCATAAAGTCTTGGAGGAACCACACAACTTGGTTTCAATCTTCGCACAACTTCTGGTGGAAGGGAGGTGGTGTTCAGAAACGAAGCAGTCTTGGTTGGTGGGGTCTTTACTAATCTTCCAGTATGTGCTGTCACCCAGAAAACTGTTCATTTTATCATGATAGTCATCATGTGACATTAAAACAGTGGCATTTCCTTTATCAACTGGAAGAACTACCATCATGGTATCCTGGCAAAGTTCACGTAGTACAGCCCTCTCTGCCACAGATATGTTACTTCTTTGTGGGCGAGCCTACGTAACTGCTCGACAAGATTTGCATCTTATTTCTTATGCTGAATCCATAGAAAGAGGATGAACAGCTTCTTGAAAGGCACTGATGAAAGCTGGTGTTGGTAAAACCTTCGATGTGAGTGCAAAGTTCAGTCCTTTATTTAAAACCATCATCTTATTGTCATCCAAATATTTATCCATTATACTAATGAGGGAGTGTCGAATAACGGTTTCTAGATGTGAAGACGTCTCAAACCGGCTAAACTTTTCCTTCTGTCTCGATGTGTGTACCTCACAAACCCAGTCTGACTTAGCCCACGTTGTACCATCAATCCAGTGCCATGAATTGTAGGGTAACTCCACAGATATCCTTAGATGTAGGTGATAGTTGTTCCAAAACCAGGTTCCGTTAAAGATGATTTGGTGCTTTGGAAGCCTGGGGTTTACAAGATCCCCCGTGAATGCAACCATTCATACATCGGACATACGACACGTACTGTCCAGGAGAGGTGCACAGAGCACTGCATGTACACCCGACTCTTACAACCTAATAAATCAGTGGTGGCGGAGCACTGTATTGACGCTGGGCACACTATGGTGTACAGTACCATCACTATTTTAGCCTCAACTTCATCTTTCTGGGACTCAGTTGTGAAGGAAGCAATTGAAAATCGGTTGGCAATCAATTTAATTAATAGAGATAGTGGCTTCAGCTTGGAAAAATCATGGACTCTGGCAATTTCTGTAATAAAATCACAAAGACGTCGTGACAGTTCAGCTCGCAGCGATACATCGGTGCCACCTTGTGGATCGACTGCGCAGCCGTAGATCTAATTCCATGCATATGTCATACCTCTTTGCCGCCAATCAATGTCTCTGGTGCCTTGTGCATGTTTGGCCGCATGCGTAGTGGTGCGGTCCGCTGGTTTAAAAGGATGGAGCAAGTGCTGGAGCGTCAGTCACCTCAGCTAACTCTGAAGGGGGCTGGACGGTATTCAGCCAAAATATTAGAAGAAGAAGAAGAAGTAGAAGAAGAAGTCGAATTTATGCAACTGCACACCCAAAATTTTATGGATCAGTCTTTGCAGCACGAAAATATGAAGACATATTTAAATGATCAACATTGCAAGATCGCAGGTTAATGTAAGAGCATGATAAGCCATTGCAAATTTGAAATGTTGGTATACTAGTAACTAGTATAACCATTAGAATGTCGAATGCAAGCATGCAAATGTAGATGCATTATGTTGTACAGTTTTCAGATGCCAGCTTGTATAGTGGAGTTCAGCACCTGTTGCACTTGGTCGACCAATAAAGGGATGGTTAATGCAGTTTGTGGATGACACTGGAGTTGTCACCTCATGATGTCCCACATGTGCTCAACTGGAGCCAGATCTGGAGTTCGAGCAAGCCAAGGCAACATGTCGACACTTTAGAGCATGTTGGGTTACAATAGCGGAATGCGGGCAAGTGTTATTCTGTAGGAAAACAGCCCCTGGAATGCTGTTCATAAATGGCAGCACAACAGGTTGAACTACCAGACTGCTGTACAGATTTGCAGTGAGGGTGCATGGGATAACCATGAACATGCTTCTGCTGTCGTACAAAATTGCGCCCCTGACTGTAACTCCATGTGTAGGTCCAATATGTCTAGCACGCAGACAGGCTGGTTGCAGACCCTCAGCTGACCTCCTTCCAACCAACACATGGCCATCACTGGCACCGAGGCAGAACCAGCTTTCATCAGAAAACACAATAGACCTTCACCTTGCCTTTCTGTGAGCTCTCATTAGACACCACTGAATCACAAATAGCAGGGGTTTGGGGCCAGTGGAATGCACGTGACAGGGTGTTTGCCTTCAGAGGTGACCTTGAAGTAACCAATTTGTGCCAGTTCACTGTGTCACTGTGATGCCAACAGCTGCATAGTTGCTGCTGCAGATGTGATATGATGCACCAGAACGATATACCGAACACAGTGGTCTTCCCTCTCAGTATTGCCATGTGGCCATCTGGAGCCTGCTCTTCTTGGGACTGTACATTCTCATAATCACCGCTGCCAGCAGTCATATTCAGTGGCTGCATTTCTGCCAAGTCTTTCTGCAGTATCACAGAATGAATATTGAGTGTCTCGTAGCCCTATTACACGACCTCATTCGAACTCAGTGAGGTGTTGATAATGGCATCTTTGTCCCCGTAAAGGCATTCTTGACTAATATCAACTCACCACATCCAATCTCAGAGGTAAGTAACACTCCCTACTGTTACAACGTGTATTTAAAGGGAACGTGATTTGCATCCTCAATGTGGTGCTACTAGTGCCACTACTAGTGCCACTCTTATGCGACTGGCACAAAATTTGAACGATGTAGGAAAAGACAGATTGCTACTTACCATACAGAAGACATGTCAAGTTGCATACAGGCACAATTAAAAGACACTTGACGTGTATTATTTATGATATATAGCAAGCTGTCTTTTCATACATTGTTGATATTCTCACCTGTAGTTTCCATGTTTCGATTGGCTTAAAATTTGAATGGATATCATCTTTCGGATGTAGAAACACACCTACCAACACAACTTTATCTTTGTGTTGCAATATAATTTATTTACTTTTCTGTCAGTCTGTTAAGAACAATAAGGGACCAAAGACTAATTCGTGTGGGACCCCATTCTTGATATCTCCCCAGCTTGAAGAATCTGCAGATCTTTGCACATTATATGAACTTTCTATTTCAATATTGTGCACTCTCCCAGTTAAATATGAATTATACTGTTTAGGCACTGTCCCAATTGGATCGCAATGTTTAAGCTTATCTAGCAGAATTTCATGATTTACACTATCAAAAGTTGTCGAGAGATCACAAAAAATCCCAATGAGCGATGTTCAGTTATTCAGAGCATTTAATTTTTGATCAGTGAGAGCATACATAGCATTTTCTATTAAAAGGCTTTTCTGAAAGCCAAATTGATATTTTGTTAGTAACGTATTTTTATGGATTTTTTAAACTAGTCTTGAATACATTACTTTTTCAAAAATTTTGGTTAAAGCTGTGAGAAGTGGGACTGAGTGGTAGTTGGCATCAGTCCACTCCCACTTTTTTTGTAATGGTTTCAAAATAGCATATTTCAGTCTATCAGGGAAAATGCCCTCTTTCAGTGAGCTATTATGTACACAGATTAACCAAACGTTATGATCACATACCTAATAGCTGGTATGTCCACCTTTGGCACGGATAACAGCTGTGACATGTCATGACATGGAAGCAGTGTGTCATTGGTAGGTACTTGGAGAGAGCTAGTACCACATCTGCACACGCAAGACACCTAATTCCTGTAAATTCAGTGGAGGGGGCAATGATCTCTGATTTCACATTCAATCATATCCCAGATGTATTTGGTTAGTTCCACATCTGGCGAATTGGGGAGCCAACACAACAATTGGAAGTCACCACTGTGTTCCTCAAACCACACCATGTCACTCCTGGCCTTCTGACATGGCACATAATGTTGTTTAAAAATGCCACAGCCATCGGGAAACATGCTTGTCATGAAGGGGTATATGTGGTCTGCAACTAGCATACAATACTCCTTTGCCATCATGGTGCCATGCGCGAGCTCCACTGGAACCATGGATGCCCACATGAATGTTTCCAAGAGCATAATGAAGCCGCTGCCAACTTGTCTCCGTCCTGCAGTACAGGTGTCAAGAAGCTGTTCCCCTGTAAGAAAACAGATTCGCATCCTCACATCAGCATGATGATGAAGTTATCAGGATCCATCAGACCTTGCAGCACTCTGCCAATGCACCAACATCCAGTGGCAACAGTCACATGCTCATTTCAGTCAAAGTTGCCAAGTGGTGTTAACATTGGCACAAGCATAGGTCATTGGCTGTGGAGGCCTATTGTTAGGAGTTCTCAGTGTATTGTGTGTTCAAACTCTTTTGTGCTCTGCCCAGCATTAAAGTCTGATGTTAGTTCTGTCACAGTTCGCCACCTGTCCTGTTTTACCAATCTGTCCAGCCAACAACATCTGACATCTGTAAAGAGGGGTGGCCGCCCAACCCCATGACCTCTGGACTTGATTTCAGCATGTGTTGAAGACACTCACCACAGCACTCTTCGAATACCCAACTTGCTGTGCACTTTCCAAAAATGCATGTTCCGAGCCTCCAGGCCATCACAATCTGCCCTCAGTCAAACTCAGATAGGTCACGCGCCGTCCGCATTCGAGACACGGACAGCATGCTCACTGATGTTGCCTGGACAGAGTTATATCGATAGTAGGTCAGTGGTCATAATGCTCTGGCTGATCCGTGTATGTGGCTGAGAATGCTACTTGTCTGTTGGGAACAAGCTTTTGGTACTCTGTTGGAATAACTGTCAATTCCATGCAAGCTTTTGCTTTTGAATGAGTTTATTAATTTTGTTATTTTCCTAGATGAAAAAGGAGATGTGGGTAGAATTTCAGTTTTATCAATTTGCATAGGTATTGCCTCTTTCATACATAGCCTTGCCTTTTATAATGAACATCTGTACCCCATTTTCTCCACGACATTTTAAAAATGATTATGAAAAATATTTTCAACTTTTGACTTTTTGTTGAAAAACTTTTCATTCATTTTGTTGATAATACAATCTTCATGCACTTTTGGTTGCCCTATTTCCCTTTCAACAATGTTCCAGATTGTTTTAATTTTATCAGAGGTGATAATCTCAGACATAATATGCGTACATCTAGACGTAATACGCGTTCATCTGGCCATCTTAATGTAGTACAGAAGTTTTTATAGTATTTGACTCTTTCTGAGTCATTACACTTTTTTGCTATTAGATACATTTCCAGTTACAACATTATGTTTGTCCCTTTAGTAACCCATGGGTTTTACATGGTTCATTACAATTACATTTCACTGTTTTGTTAGGGAACCTGTTTCCAAATATACCCAAAAATGTGACATGAAATAAGTTTATTTAAAATTGGTGTCAGGCTCCTGGTACTCCTAATCCCAATCTAACTGCTGCAAGCTCTTCTGAAAATTTGCAATAGTTAAATCATTAATTGAATGCAACATTTTAGGAACTTTTTCTCACTACTGTATGGAGCTACATCATGCACTGTAATTAGCTGTGTGTCGTGATCAGAAAGACCCTTCTTAATCCTAGCTGATTAAATTTATCTTGGTCTATGAAAATATTATCTATCAGTGTGCTGCTTTTCTGTACTACTTAACTACAAAAATCAATAACTGACGTCAAATCTGAAGAACCGCGTAATACTTCAAGGTATCAGACTCGTTCAGAAAATCTGCACTGAAATCCCCACAAATAATAATTTGCTTCCCATGTCTGACAGATAGCACAACAAAGAATCCAAGTTTTCAGAAATAGCTAAAAATTTCCCAGTAGGGACCTGTATATAGTTACAATTATAAAAGTACCATTATTTTGTTTAAACTCACAGGCACCTGCTTCTAAATGTTGCTACACTTTTTTTTTTAAGTGTCTAAATATTTCACACTGTGATAACATTTAACATAATATATAACAAGTCATCCTTAATCCATATTCTCTCTTCTTATACATATCGTATGATGATCATATAGACATAGTATATTTGTTACATCCTCAGTTTCTAAATCTTCCGAACAAACAAGAACCTCATCTACTTTGTTTTTTAAATCTCTTACAAGAGTCTTGTAATATTTTAAGATTACCTGCTTGCCTCAGCTTCTTATTAAGCTTACATTCTTTTCAATGTTGAATCTCTAAAAATTTTGCTATCACCCAGCCAATAAACCCTTTCCTTTCCTGTTGAGAAGCAGACCATGCCTAGGGAAATCCCATCTACCAATAGCATCAGCAGGAACCAAACCAATATCGGTTTATACATTTTAATTATTCCTTGAGTGCTGGCAGCCTAGAGTTTAACTGGGTACTGGATTAATGATTAATTGCAGGTGGATATTCAGGAACATGTAAGAGGAGACCATCATAACTTTAATGAAGTTTGGGAAGGTAATAACTGTGTGTAAGGGGGGGGGGGGGGGGGATGCATCTGATCATCCATACTTAGGTCTCATTGCTCTTGCCAAGTTACAGAAAAATTAAATGTAGAGATTGTTAAATGCAGACATTGTTTTAAAAATGGCTCAGCTAATTTAATAAGCTGTTATTGTCCTACTCATGTTTGTGCTCCTTCTCTAATGACACCTTCATTGGCATTATGTTTAACTATAATCTTCTTTCAATTAAACAATGTGTATATCGTTTAGTTGTACACCATGATTTGGATTTCCTGTTATGCCACTAACAATGTAGCCATGGCCACTTCTATGCTCATAAAAACTTGGAGTTCAGAGTTATGCAATATTAACGTAGTCACCACCCCAAGCTTTCCTAGCCACTGTAGGAGACTAGAATTAGTTGATCCGAAGATCTCACTAAACGAGGGCGTGAGAAAATAACAATTGTCCAACCATAAAGAACATATGTTTCAGAGATGATTATCAGTTGATACTTGTGTCTGCTTGAATTTTAATTGACTGAGCGCAGCTGGCATCTGACCTCGCAGCATCCACTGCACATGTTGTAACAGGGCAAACTTTGTACAGAAGGCTTCGGCAGAGTGAGCTTTACTGTCAGAGACCTGCTGTATGTGTACCTCTGCCACATCTGCACAGAAGGCAATGTCTGGACAATTCAGCTGCACAGTTGAACAGTAGGCCAATGTTCTTTCGACTGATGAGTCCCAGTTTGGTCTGGGGAGTGGTTCTTGATGAATTTGCATCTGGAGGGAACATAGAACACAATTTTGGGACCCAAACATTGTGGAAAGAGACTGATATCAAGGAGGATCCTTAATAGTGTGTGCAGGGATTATGTTGACCACTCAAACACCTCTTTGTGAAATTGTACATGTCAATCAGCAAGGCTAAACTGCTGTAAGGTCTCAAGACTCACATGCAGTTGTTGTGAGGCACTGTGGGTCCAGTCTTAGAGCTGGTGGGCAGTAATGCTCAACCTCATAAAGCACAGGTGGTTGATGTTTTCTTGGAAACTAAAGATATTTGCACACATGGTGTGGCCTGATTGCTCTCCCGATTCAAATCCCATAGAGCATGTTGAGGGATGTACTAGGCAGACAGGTTGCATCTCGTCAGCATCCTCCACCTGCGCTTAAAGACTTGTGAGCAACTCTGCAGGAAGAATTGCTGTTATTGACTCAACATGAGATTGATGACGTCATTCACAGCATGCCCTGTCGACGTAAGGTCTGTATTGCCGCCAGAGGTGGTCACAGCCCATACTACTGAGCACATTAACCAGTTGTCAGAATGTGTGTGCAATCTGTTAAGTTGGGAAAAAAGAACATTATTTTTGTGTACTATTATGCATGGCACAATTGCTTACATTCTGTGTTCTTCGTTTCTGCTTTACTATCACCCATTTATAATACTTTGTGGCAAAATAAATACAGCCTTCAAAATTTCTGTTTGTTGCTTTAGTATTGGAGCCAATGTATATTGATGACTGGCAAATCCATTTAAAAACAAAAACTGGCTATTCTTTCCTCTTAATTGAGCTCCCTACACAGCAACTCTATCCCCTCCACAGCACTGTATTACTTCTTGGCTGCCCCCTTTATGTAAAATGTTCCCATCATCTGCTGTGGCAGACTGATCAAGTCGTATCATCAACTACAAGGTGTGGTTTCGTGTCCTTGATAAGACACTACTGGCCATTAAAATTGCTACACCATGAAGATGATGTGCTACAGACACGAAATGTAACCAACAGGAACAAAATGCTGTGATATGCAAATGATTAGCTTTTCAGAGCATTCACACAAGGTTGGCGTAGGTGGCAACACCTACAACGCGCTAACATGAGGAAAGTTTCCAACCAATTTCTCACACACAAACAGCAGTTGACCAGCGTTGCCTAGTTAAACGTTGTTGTGATGCCTTGTGTAAGGAGGAAAAATGCGTGCCATCACGTTTCCTACTTTGATAAAGGTCGGATTGTAGCCTATCGCGATTGCGGTTTATCATATCGTGACATTGCTGCTCGCGTTGGTTGAGATCCAATGACTGTTAGCAGAATATGGAATCGGTGGGTTCAGGAGGGTAATATGGAACACCGTGCTGGATCCCAACGGCCTCGTATCACTGGCAGTCGAGATGACAGGCATCTTATCCACATGGCTGTAACGGATCGTGCAGCCACATCTCGATCCCTGAGTCAACAGATGGGGACGTTTGCAAGACAATAACCATCTGCACAAACAGTTCGACGAAGTTTGCAGCAGCATGGACTATCAGCTCGGAGACCATGGCTGCGGTTACCCTTGATGCTGCATCACAGACAGGAGCACCTGCAATGGTGTACTCAACGACGAACCTGGGTGCACGAATGGCAAAACGTCATTTTTTCAGATGAATCTAGGTTCTGTTTACAGCATCATGATGGTCGCATCCGTGTTTGGTGACATTGCGGTGAACGAACATTGGAAGCGTGTATTCGTCATCGCCATACTGGCGTATCACCCGGCGTGATGGTATGGGGTGCCATTGGTTACACGTCTTGGTCACTTCTTGTTCACATTGACAGCACTTTGAACAGTGGACGTTACATTTCAGATGTGTTACGACCCGTGGCTCTACCCTTCATTTGATCCCTGCTTAACCCTACATTTCAGCAGGATAATGCACAACCGCATGTTGCAGGTCCTGTACGGGCCTTTCTGGATACAGAAAATGTTAGACTGCTGCCCTGGCCAGCACATTCTCCAAATCTCTCACCAATTGAAAACGTCTGGCCAATGGTGGCCAAGCAACTGGCTCGTCACAATACTCCAGTCACTACTCTTGATGAACTGTGGTATCGTGTTGAAGCTGCATGAGCAGCTGTACCTCTACACGCCATCCAAGCTCTGTTTGACTCAATGCCCAGTCGTATCAAGGCCATTATTACAGCCAGAGGTGGTTGTTCTGGGTACTGATTTCTCAGGATCTATGAACCCAAATTGCATGAAAATGTAATCATATGTCAGTTCTAGTATAATATATTTGTCCAATGAATACCCGTTTATCATCTGCATTTCTTCTTGGTGTAGCAATTTTAATGGCCAGTAGTGTATATGGCTTGGTTGGGGATGCACAGTCATATGACCATAGACAGTGTTCCATCTCATGTAAAGTAAGTTTCACTGATTGATCAGGAATTAAGCAAACAGAACTTTTACAGGTTCCTCTTTTTTAGCTTGTCATATATATTTGTTTTGTAACAGTTCTGCTCGCATTTATCACGTAAATTATGTCATACATTGCTTTCTACTGTGAGAGTTATCTGTAAAAGATACAAAAACAGTTTTTTTAAACCAGGATATGATGCACTAATGTGCTAATATTTATCGTGATGTATTGAAGGTGTCCATGATCATTGATCAAGCTGTTGTTATTCTCATTTGCTACCCGCTCTGCAGGAAGTACAGTATCTGTCTTTATCCATCCACCTGACTGCGAGTGGCATGTGAATGTTAGATCTAGGCATCCCGGGGGACCAAGGAGGACTGAGGATATTGTACCGATCCCTGTAACCAAAGAGTTTGAGGTGCTGTCTTACTCACTTCAGCTATTCTGGGGAAACTTGTTTTGTCAGGAGGAGGGAAACGCAAAAGGGTCGGGGTCTATTAATCATCAGCAGGTCAAATGTATAGTGACTGTGCAACCCGTTAGGGAAATGGCAGAAAGGGACAGGAAAAGACACCGTGCGCACTCAGTGTGTATGCCTGGAGACCTCATACAACTTGTTGAAGAGGCTGTTCTGGAAGCCACTAAGGGAACGGGGTGCATCCAACTGCAGTTTGTGGCAGATGTCAGAAAAAGTGATGCCTGTCATGTGGGCTCCAAGGTCAGTCATGCATCATTCCAGCGACTGGCAGAGAATGAGGAGACCAGTCTTGCATGTGGAGTTTCAACAAAGTTCACAATTTTCAGTATTGTCCCCAGAACTAATCATGGTCCTTTGGTTCCGAGTCAAGTGGAAGGACTGAACCAGAGGCTTCAAAGGTTCTGCGACATGCTAGACTGTGACTTTCTGGACTTGCACCATAGGGTTGAGAACTGTAGTGTCCCCCTAAATAGTTCAGGTGTGCGCTACACAGCAGAGGCTGCAACTCGGATAGCTAACTGTTTGTGGAGAGCACACAAGGTTTTTTTTATATTAGATGGCTCTCCATCCAATCCAGACAACAATAGCTGTAGGAAACCTAGAAGTATCAGTGTAAGATAGAAATAAATTCCTCCCATAGGTGAGAGTATTAAAATCCTAATGGTAAACTGTTGAAGCATTCCCAACAAAGTGCCAGAGTTTGAATCGCTTCCCAAAAGCAGTGAATACTAGGTACAGAAAGCTGGTTGAACCCTAAAATTGATAACTCTGGTACCGCGCGCCGCGGAATTTGAATCCGCGCCAGACGTCATGGACGTCGAAGACCCATAGAGACCTCTGCACCATAAGCTTTGGTGGCGCGCGCCTCCTGGCCCGCTTTTAGTGTGGGGGCGCCACAATGGAACACGTCCCAGCGGCCAATAGCGGGGCCCCTGAGAACGTACTTAAACGCCGGCCACTTGCTCATCCGGTCAGCCTAATCTCGCTTACGTCAGTTTACACCTCGCTTGCGCTAGACTGCTTTCTTCCTGGTTCATGTACGAGTTTGTTTCCTTGTGACTCTGTTGTTCGGTCTTGTCGTATTCGTTCTGTCCTACGTTGATCGTGTTCGTCCTTTTACGTTGTGTTGTTGTTCGCGGGTATCTCTGCGGGTCCCGCCATGCCTTCTGTCAGTAATACCCCGTGACCGTCCTGGTCACAGTTACAACAATAACAGTGAGATTTTTTGGGAAAATTTAAGCATATATTGAAAGGACAGGCAAATGGGAAATGGAGGTGGTATTTTTGTCACAGTAGACAAGAAACTCAAATCCACAGAGGCAGAAATTGAAGCTGCATGTGAGATTGTTTAGGCAAGACTCAGTATTAGGTGTGGGCGCAAAGTGAAAATTGGATCCTTCTATCACCCACAAGACACCTATGTAACCGAAAACTTTAGAGAAAACCTCAGTTCACTTGTCTGTAAGTTCCCCAATCACACTATAATCATTGTTGGAGACTTTAATCATGCAACAGTTTATTGGAAAAATTACAGTTTTGTTAGTGGTGAGCATGATAAGACAACTAAATGCCTTCTCAGAAAACTACATAGAACAGATAGTTGGGACCGTCACTCATGATGGAAATATATTGGATGATCTAATGGCAACAAAGAGACCTGACATCCTTGAAGATGGCCACATCATAACCGGTATCATTGACCATGACGACATTGTGGCAGCAATGATTACCAAAGGACAACTAAAACAAGCAGAAAGATGTATATGTTCAGTAAGCTAGATAAAAAAAATCAGTAATGTTATGTCTCCGTGAGGAACTTGAAACTTTCACCACAGGTTGGGAGCATGTACAGCAACTCTGGCTCAAGTTTAAAAGAATAGTTGACCACATACTGGATACATTTGTACTGAGTAGAATAGTTAATAATGAGAGAGGACCTATATTGTATACACTCACTGTAAAGAAACTTCTAAAGAAATAGAGATTACTGTGTAACAGGTGTAAAATAAAGTGTAGGGCCATAGATAAAGAGATGATGGATAAAACACTTTTGGCTATCAAGGGAGCTATGCGTGATGCCTTCAGTGACTACCGTAGCAGAGTATTGTCGGTGATCTTTCGCAGAACCCAAAGATATTCTGGTCATATGTAAAGGCTATTGGTGGCATCAGAGTTAGTGTCCAGTCCCTGGTGAATGAGACAGGAACTGAAACTGAAAGTAGCACAGCAAAAGCTGAAATGCTTAACTCCATTTTCAAATGTTCATCTACAAAGGAAAACCCAGGAGACTTGCCTCCATTTAATCCTCGTACTGCTAAAAAGACAAATGAAATAAGTATTAGTGTCGGTGGCGTTGAGAAACAGTTGAAATCATTAATATTGAACAAAGCTGCAGGTCCCAATGGAATCTCACTCAGATTCTATACTGAATTTGCAACTGAGTTAATCTATCTTCTAACTATAATTTATTGTAGATCATTCTAACAAATAATTGTGCCCATTTCTTGGAAAAAGGACAGGCCACACCAGTCTGCAAGAAATGTAGTAGAAGTGATCAACAAAACTACCGTCCAATATCCTTGACAATCTATTTGTTATAGAATCTTGGAGCATATTCTGACTCCAACATAATGAGGTATCTTGAACAGAATGACCTCCTCTGTGCCAGACAGCGTGGATTTCGAAACCATTAATCATGTGAAACCCAACTTGCACTTTTCTCACATCACATACTAGAAGCTTTGGATCAAGGCAACCAGGTAGATGCAGTGTTTCTTTATTTTCGTAAAACATTTGCTTCAGTACCCACTTATGCTTATTGTCAAAAGTACAGTCATATGGAGTATCAAGTGAGGACCTTTTGGTAGGGAGGACACAGCATGTTATCTGATGGAGAGTCATCATCAGATGTAGAAGTAACTTTAGGTGTGCCCCAGGGAAGTGTGTTGGGACCCTTGCTGTTCGTATTGTATATTAATGACTATGCAGACAATATTAACAATAAACTCAGGCCTCTTGCAGATGATGCAGTAGTCTAATAATCAAGTTCTGTCGGAGAGAAGCTGCATAAATATTTAGTCAGATCTTGATAAGATTTCAACATGGTGCAGAAATTGGAAATTTGCTCTAAATGTTCAGAAATATAAAATTATACACTTCACAAAATGAAAAAAAAACGTGGTATCCTATGACTACAATATCAGTGAGTCACCGCTGGAATTGGCGACTCATACAAATGCCTGGGTGTAATGATTTGTAGGGATATAAAATGAAATGATCACATAAAATCAGTAGTGGGTAAAGCAGGTGGCAGACTTTGGTTTATTGGTAGAATACTGGGGAAGGGCAATCAGTCTAAAAAAGATATTTCTTACAAATCACTCGTGTGACTGATTCTAGAATATTGCTCAAGTGTGTGGGACCCATTCCAGGTAGAACTAACAGGGGATATTGAATGTATATGGAGAAGGGCAGCACAAATGGTCTCTGGTTTGTTTAGTCCATGGGAGGGAACTGCACTGGCAGATTCTTCAAGGCTGACAAACTATCCCTAGAAAGTCTGTTAATGAAGTTTCAAGAACCGGCTTTAAATGATTACTGTGGGGATGTACTACAACCCCCTAGGTATCGCTCACATAGAAACTGTGAGCATAAGATTAAAGTAATTACTGCACACAGGGAGACATTCAAGTAATCCATTTTTCCCAAACTCCATTCATGAATAGAACAGGAAGAAACTCTGATAACTGGTACAATGGGGCATACCATCTGCCATTCACCTCACAGTGGTTTGCAGTGTGTAGGTGTAATGCCCAAGGCTTGTATCCTTTTGGATTCTGCTTTATCCCTCTTTTTTTTTTAAATGAAATTCCAAAACACATTACCTGTTAATTTGATCCTTTTGTTCATAAAACTTTGCCAAACCAGTAATAAACTGCAGATCCCCATAACAACTTCTTCCACCTGCACCTACAACAACTACTTAACAATTCTCTCTCTGTGATTAGCCCAACATAGTCCCTTATGTGTTTATTTACAATGTGTGCTTTCTGACAGTACAGTTGTAATAAAGACTTATCATAATTTACAGTGGATAGAAACTAGTTCAAATGAATTTATCTATGCAGCATGGTAAGCAGAAAGTACAAATATTTTACATAAATTGTTTTGTGAAATGCAGAGTTTTGCAATGCCAAACTTCTTAAGATTAATATTTTGACATTAATAGTGATCAATGTAATTGCAATAATGATGATTGTTAATGCTAAAGCTTTATCATTTTATATGAAATACACTGTTCCTGTGTGTATAAAAGTCTAGTAAATTGAAGATTGTTCACAGTGCAAACAAATAATGGCCTTTAATGTAATGTATAGAAGTTACTTTCCTTTTTAGCATGATTATCACTGTTCATGGCATACAGTGATAGGTGTAAATTGAAAATTATTACTTTATATGTAATGTAATTATTGTGTGTCATGATGTATGTTAGTCGTATTTTACTGGTCAGCAGGCGAATCTCTATTTCATTACAATGTACACTTAATAACATTATCTGGACATGTGACTTTTCACATATTTAAGAATTATAAGCAGCATTAATATGATACTGTTTGCAGCAAACACTGAGAGCCTTAAATCAAAGAGAAAAAAGAAGAAGAAAATCTCAAATCGTACTGTAGAGCTGGAAGAAAGAGATGGAGATGAAAACAATGAAGAAGATACGGCTGTCAGTGATCAGTATCTTGAAAAAACAAATGGGCATGAGGAGTCAGAAAACATGGGAAGCATTGAGGAAGGAAAAATAATGTTTGAATGGCTTGTTCATCCTCTCCGTTTTGATGAATTCATGAAGTACGTATGTATAAACACATTAGCAGTCTAATGTACATGATAGACCATTGTTTAATCAAAGCAAATTTCTTTTTGTCACTAGGGATCCATGGGAAAAGAGGCCATATCATGGACAACGGAATAATCCATCCTATTATTCAGCTGTGTTATCTACAGAGATGATAGATAAAATGTTACGTAAACACAATGTTAAGTTTACGAAGAATATTGATGTAACAACATATTCAGATGGAGTTAGAGAGACTTTGAATCCTCCAGGGAGGGCAACTGCAGAAAGGGTGTGGGCATACTATGAAAATGGATGCAGTGTTAGATTATTAAATCCTCAGTCATTCATTCCACAGGTTGGAATGATGGTTGCAACACTCCAGGAATTATTTGGATGTATGGTGGGTGCTAATGTGTATCTTACTCCTCCAGATTCACAAGGATTTGCACCTCACTATGATGACATAGAAGCATTTGTCATGCAGATAGAAGGCAAGAAACACTGGCGTGTCTACTCACCCCGGTTGGTTCTACAATCACTGTGGATTTTACAGAAAGTTCTGATGTACTGCTGAACATTTTCAGTCAATATTTTATGTTGCAGGTCTGAAAAAGAAGTACTTCCACGATTTTCAAGTCAAAATTTGACTCAGGAGGAACTGGGTGAACCTTTACTCGATGTGGTTCTGACTGCAGGGGACATTCTGTACTTCCCTCGTGGCTTCATCCATCAAGCAAATACTGTTCCAGGAGAACATTCATTGCATATCACATTATCAAGTTATCAGCGACATTCATGGGCTGATATTCTTGAAAAGGTACTTTTTTTAACTACCTCTGTTAATTTTTGTCCCTGTTTTGTACTGTATATTAAAGGTGCAGAAATATTCACACATTCAAACTTCACAGTGTGATTTCTTCTCTGCTGGCTGTACAAAAATATCCGTGACAAAATTACATCCCTTGCATATTTTGAATAGAAGATGGGCATCAAAGAATAGTAATTTACCAGCAGTGTAATCACATGTATGTTAAGTATCTTAATTCATCTTAGGATGACAGCACTGCCCAGTTAGTGCAGTGGGTTAAAATACTCGAGGTGGAAAGATTGATTCCAGATATAGGTGTAATTTTTCCTCATCATTTGCTAATTTTAGACTCCACGGTATGGTATCTGGCTTATTAATAATTGTATGACACTTACAGCAAGTCTTCAATAGCCACAACACCCACTATTTCAACCAGCACAACTCCAAAAACTGTATACATCAGTTCTGCTTTAATGACAACATGTTTCCTGCATTAAAACGACACTTTGGTTGACAGTATTTTTGTAGCTTGTTTATTATACTCCATCGACAAATGTCGAAGAAACTGGTAGTGCCCTTGCTGATCCTGTAACTGTGGATGCATACATGTTGTGAGGAATTCAGAACAGCATGATGTAGCAAATTGCTACATGTTTAGAGATTAGGAAGTTTGTTTAGTGCATCTGTTTTGAAGTCAGTGTATGTCTTGTGAAGACATGGTGCCACTGATAGTGGATTTAAAATATTTTAGGAGATTTCTGATGTATTACATTTAGCCAATCATACTAAATATAGCAATGTAATGAAAAGGATGGTTGCTACTCACCATATAGTGAAGATGCTGAGGCACAGAAAGGCACAACAAAAAGACTGTCAGAAAGTTTGCTTTCGACCAACAAGGTCTTTGTCAAAAAAATTCGACATACACTCATAGAACAAAGATACTTATATCTACCTTATGTTCAAAAGTTGGCATAATCACTCTGTTTAGGTGCTACACAACTTTCAGAAGACTAAAAGCAAATTTGGGAAATCGTTTTTTGGTCCTCATGTTTACATGTTACAGACTGAAGTTGTTTAGCTAGACAGGTCAAATATGTATTTCCTTTGGAAATCAACTGTTATGATTTTTGATGTAGTCTGCACAAAGCTTGCACCTGTTCAGTGAAATATTAGAGGTACACAGCTTCATATTCAGTCTAATGTTTCTACTTTTTCTTCATTGGACAAATAGTCACACCATGCACATTAGCTGAAATTTTTAACAAGTCATACGCGCATAATCCAAGAATATTTCAAAGTTAGTTGTATGTTTACATGGGAGCAAAAATCGATTGTGGGAGTTGAAATCCAACAACTAGAACCACGTTTCCAACATTGATATTGGAGTATTTACAGTTCATTATAGTAAAGATATCATGACCAATCACAAGTATTTTCAAACTGTCTGTACCACGCCGCTAGGTGGTAGTTGTGACTGTCATGATATCATTGTGTTACACAAACACATATTCTGTTTTTCATTGTCTGGCCACCTGCAGTGTGAACCTTCTTTTGATGCCATGATGGATTTCATTGTTTCGAAGCTAAAGTGCGACATTTGGTTATCACCATATTATAATTTGTATACTAAGAAAATATCATTAATAATGGCACTTACACATAAAAGATCTATCAAAATCACATGTTCACATTATTTTTGGTGCAACATGTTGCAGTAAAAATGTGGAAATGCCATGTCGATGTATAAATGTGTTATCTCCATCTGCCAGATGAAGCTACTTTTAAAACTGTAAAGCCTGATTCCATATTTGCATGTGTACAGTAATCATAGAATAGCTACAGAAAGCAGGTACAATTGCAGCACAGTTTTAACAGGTCAGAACAATGTTCAAAAACACATTTTCTTTGTACTGCTATTTCTCTTTTGGTTCTCCAAATCGTTTTCTGAAAAGATATGCACACCTTGATGTACCCAAAGTGTGCGTATTAAGATATGACAGGTGTCACAATAGATGACAGTGATTTCATGTGATGATAAATCCATAATATTCATGGAGCAAACGAGATATCACATAATTATGTAAAAGGCAACAATTTGTTACATAACAGAAATTCACTCACATAGATTTTGTACAATTGCTTATATCTTTTATTCTCGCATTTGCTAATGTCATATTTCTTTGATCTTATATGTCAATAAAGATATATATTTTAAAAACAATTAACAAGCAAAAAGGCTTTAAGATTATCACTAAAAAAAGAATGTATTTTATTTATTTTGAGAAGTTGTAAATTTTTATTTTTGGTTGAAGAGGGCTATTTTTATAAAGATAAACATTTCTCTTGTGTAAACATGGAGATTCATTGTATATTTTTTACTTTACTTTGGGCATTCAGTTGATTGTTATTATTTCCAATCACTTTAAATGTTCTCAGTATTTATACACAGCCAGGATATGAACTATGAGAGTATTGAATGAGAGATGCACTATGTATGTATGTATGTTGACCTTGTACTGGTAATTGCTCTCATATTTCTTTTCTTAGTGAGGTGATTATCATCATGATAGAACACTATACACTGCCAATCCATAATTCATCAAACAATGACATTCTGTATATTTAAGATGTAAACAACTCTAATTAAGAAGTAACATGAGGCCTAGAAAATATAACATACAGGTATCAAAATGTGTCTCGTGAACAGGGTTTTATTCCATGTTGCTGACTAATTTTGACTGCTTGGTCACTTTCAAATAAACTTGCATCCATGTTCTTACATGCAGTAGTAACATCTTACATGTCATACAAGAAACAGAACTTGAGAGAATACTGCAAGAACAGTGGAATTTCAAGAACCACATTAAAAAGCACACCAGTAATTCAGGTTACAGTGTGCATACATATGGACAAATTCACAAGAAGGTGAGCTGTCTGATACTGTGCTTTACATTGTGGTTTTTGGAAATATTCTCTCATACTTCATTATTTATTACAACATCACAAATGACATGTTAATGCCATATGAATGAAGAAATGAAAATGGATACTTGAAACTGAATGAACTGTTGAAACTGAGGAATAGTGCAGAATGTAACATTGTATTTCAAATTGACAACCTGAATAGGCCATTTTAGTTGATTGATGAAGCCAAGTATGAGAAAAATCAAATTGGTAACAACACAATATCATTACCTGCTCTGGTTTTGGCTTTTGAGGAAGAATGGCCAGCCATTCCTCCATAGACATTCAGATACCTCACTGAAAAACTGTAGGGGGCCCACCATTCTCTGGTGAGTCTGTTCTTGGCTATCACTGGTCCTCAGATTTTGCAGCACCTCATCCCTTTCTGTTCTTTAAGTCTATCTTCATGCAGGAAAACATGTCCTGGGTATTTTTGGGAATACGTTCAAAGTTTCGGTAGCCTGGCATCAAAACAGTCCTTCATCTGTATTTTCTTTCTTTCTTCATTCTCCATCTTTTCTCCTTCCTCCACCTTGCTGCTTGAGGTCTCTCTTTGTTTCTTCTTCCTCCTTGTGCACTCCGGAAGAATGGCCCATGCGTTTGATACATAACGGGTGACAGGGTAAGGCGTAATTCCCAGCTATGGGTTAACGGGTAGGGATCACATGTACCCGCTGTTATAGGCCAGGCCCAGGGAGGAGTTGTTACCTGAGCAGTTACCTTCCCAGTTGCCAATTGGTCCCTCTGTCTGGAGTTCAGAAGGTGTGAACAATTACCTAAGGTGAGTGAGGCCCCCATATGAAGGGGATCCCCAGACAGAAGGTGCGTGCCATTGGAGATGCTGGCAATCGTGGGAGATTTTTTCACAGTGAGCCAATCATCTTCATCTCAATCCCATTGAACAAACGTAAATGGAATGAGGCTAAAGATTCAATTGTTCTCCCAGGTGCAGCTCAATTCCTCTTTGTCACATACCGAAGGATGTCAGTCTTCCATTACAGTTAATCTGTTTTTATTTGGAAAGGTGTTGATACAAGTACAAGCTCTGTGAAGTCCTGCCCTCGCTTATGTATTGGTACTTTGCTTTTGGAGATCAATTGTGATTTTCATGCACAACTACTGCTTATTTTGCTTCTCCATGTCTGTACTGTTCGTGTTGATGTCCATTGTATGCTGAATTCTCTTCATGTGGTGTTACTTATACTCGGGTGCTTGATGGTGTGACTGAGGGTGAAATTCAACATTATCTCTCTCATCAGGGCATCACTGTGGTCCATCAGGTAGCAAAAAAGGTTGATGCAAACTTAGTGCCTACAAGCACTCTTCTTCTCACATTTGATCAAGTAGTGCTTCCATTGAAGATTAAGGCAAGCTATGAAGTTCGCCCGTATATTCTGAATCTGATACATTGCTACCAACATTATAACAACACTTGTGTGTCCTGTCAAAATATGGCCAAATGTGTTAGTTATGCTAGAGATGCTCACGAGATGCGATTGCTCGCCCTCTCCTCCCAGCTGTATCAGTTTTAATGGCAAACATGCTGCTTCATCCCGTGAGTCTCTCTCTATCTCAATGAGCGGGCCATTCAGAAGGTCTGAGTGAAGGAAAAAGTACCTTACCCTCTCACTTGCAAGTTGATGGCTAGTCGAAAGTCCTGCATTGTATCATCTGGCACTTAGTACTATCATTGACATGCCTCAATCCACGAAGGAGCTCCAATTCAGTACTGCAGGTATGAAATCACCCAGTATCCTGGTAGCATTGCCGTCGTCTTCTCCAACAGCTGCACAACCAGCCCCCAAATCTTCACTCCCAATGGAAAAATGAATATCATCCCAGATAGCCGAAAGAACCTTCCCAGTATTTCAAGAAAAAACAGACCTCAGCTGAAAGATGTCAACAACAAATTTACAGAAACTCTACACAGCAAACCAAATAAAACAGACTGCAACAGAATTAAAGAAGCCATGGTACAGCCAGCCACTGAAACTATACTGACCAATAAAAAATACAAACACCCGTGGTGGAACGAAGATTGTAATGAAGCAATTGAAAAGCGAAGACAGGCTTGGATAAAATGGAATAGCAAGGAAACCTCCGAAAATCATGAAAACTTCTTGAAGGTTAGGAAAGATACATCAAAAGTATTGAGAACAACTGAGAGGCTATTCAACAAAGACCAAATCGATGAAATAGAAACGAATTTTAGAAGACATCACACTCGGGAATTTTATAAAGCCTTTAAATCGCAACTATTGCTGTTTAAACCTCCTACATTACATATAAGAGGACTTGATGGAAAACTAAATTTGAATGACAAATTATGTGCTGCAGCTTTTGGAAATTACTTTTCATCCCTACTGAATGCTGAAAATACAAACAAAAAGCTTGATTTCTATCCTACAGTTCCTCCTGCAGATTGTCCTCCTCCCACATTAGATGAAATCATGAAATCTATACAGGGCTTGAAAAATAACAAATCTGGAGGTGAGGATCACATCTTGGCTGAAATGTGGAAATATGCAGCTCATGATACAATAAAACATCTCCATGATATCATAGTGAAGATTTGGGAAACTGAAACTCTACCTCCAGATTGGACCATAGCAATTATTCACCCACTTCATAAAAAAGGCGATACGAGTGATCTGAATAATTACCAAGGAATCTCTTTGCTACCAACGACGTACAAGATCTTTTCCAGACTGTTGTTAAACAGAGCTGAATCAGTCTTAGATCAACAGTTGGGCGAATATCAAGCTGGTTTCAGGACATCACGATCCTGTGCAGAGCAAATCCATAACCTGAAATCTGTTATATCATACGCCAAATTAAGATCAAAAACGTTTGTTGTGACCTTTGTCGGCTTTCAAAAAGCATATGACTCAATTGATCGAGAAACAAAAAAGAACACACTTGCCGAATTCGGTCTAGATAGGAAAACAATCAATCTGATAAGTGCCACTTTAAATAACACAGTGTCAAAGGTAAAGTTCAGAGGCGAACTATCAGAACCATTTGAAATCTGTACAGGGGTGAGACAAGGTGACCTGCTCTCTCCGTTGCTTTTCAACTGTGTCCTGGAAAAGATAGTCAGAGTGTGGAAGACAACCGTACCGCCAGGTTATGGGATTCAAATTGGACACAAAAGAAATGGCCTCAGTGGAAACTGTTTGGCTTTTGCTGATGATCTGGCACTCATTGCAAATAATATTGACGAAGCTAAGGTTCAAGTGTCCAGCCTACAATCAATTGCTGCTAAGACTGGCCTAAAAATAGCATTTAACAAAACTGAATTCATCACAAACGTCAAATACGCTCCTCCTCATATTGAAATACAACAAGAGAAAATCAAGCAGTCGAAGAAATTTAAATATCTTAGAGAAATAATTACACCTGATGGTTCAGAAAAAAGCAGCTGTAGAAAGTAGGTGTTCTAAACTAGAAGGTGCTTTTCATCTGTGCAAAGACTTATACAAAAGCAAAAGCCTGTCTTTAAATCTAAGACTGTCATTATAACACCGTAATTAGGCCGTCAGCTTTGTATGCATCAGAATGTTTAAATGTGACAGAGAAAGGACCACTATGAAAACTTGAAATAAAAAACCGAAAAATTTTGAGAAAAATCCTTGGCCCTATCAAAGAAAATGGAGAATTCTGCCAAAGACACAGCTGTGAATTATACAAACATACAGAAGACATTGTTACCAGCATGAGGAAGCAGAGAATGATGTTTTTTGGTCATCTGGAAAGAATGAACCCCCAAAGACTTACTCATTGCATACATTCATCAATTTCAAAAACAAAATCGCATTCAAAATGGGCAAGCCAAGTTAAAAAGGATTTACAGGAAGCTAAAATTTCATTTGATGACATTCAAGATCGAGAAATTTTCAGAGAAAAAGTCAAAATTACTAAAAACCTTATTTTGCTTACTACACCAGTTCCACGTCCTGCCTGCAAATGGTCAAAACAGAGAAAAGAAGCACAGTCAGCCAAAATGAAAATCTACTGGCAAAGGAGTAAAACACAATCATCAGGGAAGAGAGAAAAATCTTTGTGGTCTGAAGCAGGCTGAAACGACAGAAAAAAAAAACCGAGCCAACAAACATCTGGGTCTTCGTCTGCCCACTGTAAGGATGTAAGAAATCAAATAAAGACAAACGGTATTCTTCTTTTCCACATGTAGATTCTCTTCGCCGCATGATACCCTTCCCCGGCTGACCTGCATTTCACCGGTGCACACTGCGAACTGTTTTTCTGCCCTGGAATCTGCAATTTGACCAAGAGAGACTGCAAACACCTCTGTTGATTTCATGGAACAGGACCCTCCGGCCTCCTTGCGCCATAGCAGTGAGTCTTTGAAGGCTAGCACTTGGCAGCTGTCGAGGTGATTGCCCTACATTTGTTTCGATTAGATTAGATTAGATTAGATTAGTACTTGTTCCATAGATCATGAATACGACACTTCGTAAAGATGTGGAACGTGTCAGGTTAATAAAAGGTGTCTATACAAGATATTACATTAAACAAAATATTACATGACACTCAGTATTATTATTATTATTATTATTATTATTATTATAACGATTGTTCCTCTTTAGGAGAGCGATTGAACTTGAATTCATAATTTCATCTTCGGATGTTTTTCTTCTTTGCTTCCCAAAACCTCCTCATTCTCTCAGAATGCTCCTTCTTCCGTTCCTCTGTCCATTTTTTACCAGGCTGACGCGATGTTCTTTCCCCAAACTTCACACTTGCGATTTTATGCCGGCACTCAGTGCGATCTTCGAGATTTTTTATGTTGATCTGCTGTAGATCCCTCTGGACTTGTTTCAGCCATTCTGTGCCACATTTACTCCTTGTTATAATATTGAATAATTTCTTTGCTGTTCTGGAGTCTTCCATCCTGTAGATGTGTGTATAAAATTTGGCTCGGCACTTTCTGATTTCATCTGTCACTATGTTGATCTTTTTAAGGAGTTCGTTTTGTGGTCTCTTCATCCAAATGCCATTTTTGTTGATTGGACCATAAATCTTCCTGAGAATTTTTCTTTCCTGCTTTTCTGTTTCCTTAATTTTTGAATGACCATCAATCACCATTGTTTCAGCTGCGTAGATTGCTTCTGGAAGAATCACTGTTGTATAGTGCCTTAATTTTGCGTCTGTCGAAATGCACTTCTTGTTGTAATGCGTCCATGTTAGCTTGTAGGCCTTCTGGAGCTTGGTGATTCTTTGTTCATTGGCAATTCGGTTTAATCCTGAGGACTGTATAGTTTCACCGAGGTATTTAAAATGGCAGACTTGTGCAATTTTACCATATTTTGTTATTAAAGGGGATTTTTTTTCTGGCTGCCTTTCCGTATATTGGGTTTTTTCATAAGATATCTGTAGTCCGTTTTTTTGTGAAATTTCATGTAGTTTTTCCACTGCGTGAATCGCTCCTGTTCTGTTATTGGTGATAATTGTAATATCGTCAGCGAAAGCAAGGCACTTGACTTAATTCAGTTCTCTTTCTTGATACCAATTTGGATACCCTTTACGTGAGGTTCCCATTCCCTGATTATCTTTTCTAGAACAATATTGAAAAGGATTGGGGATAGTCCGTCCCCCTGTCGGACTCCAAATTTGATTTCGAAGGGTTCTGATACTTCGCCCATGAATTTCACTTTGGCCGTTGTTCCTGTAAGTGTCTGTTCTGTGATTTTTTGTGTCTTTCGGTCGATCCCAAATTCTTCCATGATTTTTGGGAAACATTCCACGCGGGAAAAATATATTTAAAAACAAAGATGATGTGACTTACCATACGAAAGCGCTGGCAGGTCGATAGAAACACAAACAGACACATACATACACACAAAATTCAAGCTTTCGCAACAAACTGTTGCCTCATCAGGAAAGAGGGAAGGAAGTGGATTTTAAGGGAGAGGGTAAGGAGTCATTCCAATCCCGGGAGTGGAAAGACTTACCTTAGGGGGAAAAAAGGACGGGTGTACACTCGCGCGCACACACACACACACACACACACACACACACACACACACACACACACACACACACACACACATATCCATCCACACATATCCATCCACACATATACAGACACAAGCAGACATATTTAAAGACAAAGAGTTTGGGCAGAGATGTCAGTCGAGGTGGAAGTGCAGAGGCAAAGATGATGTTGAATGACAGGTGAGGTAAGAGTGGCGGCAACTTGAAATTAGCGGAGATTGAGGCCTGGTGGGTAACGGGAAGAGAGGATATATTGAAGAGCAAGTTCCCATCTCCGGAGTTCAGATAGGTTGGTGTTGGTGGGAAGTATTCAGATAACCCGGACGGTGTAACACTGTGCCAAGATGTGCCGGCCGTGCACCAAGGCATGTTTAGCCACAGGGTGATCCTCATTACCAACAAACACTGTCTGCCTGTGTCCATTCATGCGAATGGACAGTTTGTTGCTGGTCATTCCCACATAGAATGCATCACAGTGTAGGCAGGTCAGTTGGTAAATCACGTGGGTGCTTTCACATGTGGCTCTGCCTTTGATCGTGTACACCTTCTGGGTTACAGGACTGGAGTAGGTGGTGGTGGGAGGGTGCATGGGACAGGTTTTACACCGGGGGCAGTAACAAGGATAGGAGCCAGAGGGTAGGGAAGGTGGTTTGCGGATTTCATAGGGATGAACTAATAGGTTACGAAGGTTAGGTGGACGGCGGAAAGACACTCTTGGTGGAGTGGGGAGGATTTCATGAAGGATGGATCTCATTTCAGGGCAGGGTTTGAGGAAGTCGTATCCCTGCTGGAGAGCCACATTCAGAGTCTGGTCCAGTCCCGGAAAGTATCCTGTCACAAGTGGGGCACTTTTGTGGTTCTTCTGTGGGGGATTCTGGGTTTGAGGGGATGAGGAAGTGGCTCTGGTTATTTGCTTCTGTACCAGGTTGGAAGGGTAGTTGCGGGATGCGAAAGCTGTTGTCAGGTTGTTGGTGTAATGGTTCAGGGATTCCGGACTGGAGCAGATTCGTTTACCACGAAGACCTAGGCTGTAGGAAAGGGACCGTTTGATGTGGAATGGGTGACAGCTGTCATAATGGAGGTACTGTTGCTTGTTGGTGGGTTTGATGTGGACGGACGTGTGAAGCTGGCCATTGGACAGGTGGAGGTCAATGTCAAGGAAAGTGGCATGGGATTTGGAGTAGGACCAGGTGAATCTGATGGAACCAAAGGAGTTGAGGTTGGAGAGGAAATTCTGGAGTTCTTCTTCCCTGTGAGTCCAGATCATGAAGATGTCATCAATAAATCTGTACCAAACTTTGGGTTGGCAGGCCTGGGTAACCAAGAAGGCTTCCTCTAAGTGACCCATAAATAGGTTGGCGTACGAGGGGGCCATCCTGGTACCCATGGCCGTTCCCTTTAATTGTTGGTATGTCTGGCCTTCAAAAGTGATGTTGTGGGTCAGGATGAAGCTGGCTAAGGTGATGAGGAAAGAGGTTTTAGGTAGGGTGGCAGGTGATCGGCCTGAAAGGAAGTGCTCCATCGCAGCGAGGCCCTGGACGTGCGGAATATTTGTGTATAAGGAAGTGGCATCAATGGTTACAAGGATGGTTTCCGGGGGTAACAGATTGGGTAAGGATTCCAGGCGTTTGAGAAAGTGGTTGGTGTCTTTGATGAAGGATGGGAGACTGCATGTAATGGGTTGAAGGTGTTGATCTACGTAGGCAGAGATACGTTCTGTGGGGACTTGGTAACCAGCTACAGTGGGGCGGCCGGGATGATTGGGTTTGTGGATTTTAGGAAGAAGGTAGGGGTGCAGGGTGTCGGTGGGGTCAGGAGGTTGATGGAGTCAGGTGAAAGGTTTTGCAGGGGGCCTAAGGTTCTGAGGATTCCTTGAAGCTCTGCCTGGACATCGGCAATGTGGTTACCTTGGCAAACTTTGTATGTGGTGTTGTCTGAAAGCTGACAGAGTCCCTCAGCCACATACTCCCGACGATCAAGTACCACGGTCGTGGAACCCTTGTCTGCCGGAAGAATGACGATGAATCGGTCAGCCTTCAGATCACGGATAGCCTGGGCTTCAGCAGTTGTGATGTTGGGAGTAGGATTAAGGTTTTTTAAGAAGGATTGAGATGCAAGGCTGGAAGTCAGAAATTCCTGGAAGGTTTGGAGAGGGTGATTTTGAGGAAGAGGAGGTGGGTCCCGCTGCGACGGAGGACGGAACTGTTCCGGGCAGGGTTCAATTTGGATGGTGTCTTGGGGAGTTGGATCATTAGGAGTAGGATTAGGATCATTTTTCTTCGTGGTAAAGTGATATTTCCAGCAGAGAGTACGAGTGTAGGACAGTAAATCTTTGACGAGGGCTGTTTGGTTGAATCTGGGAGTGGGGCTGAAGGTGAGGCCTTTGGATAGGACAGAGGTTTCGGATTGGGAGAGAGGTTTGGAGGAAAGGTTAACTACTGAATTAGGGTGTTGCGGTTCCAGATTGTGTTGATTGGAATTTTGAGGTTTTGGAGGGAGTGGAGCTGGAAGTGGGAGATTGAGTAGATGGGAGAGACTGGGTCTGTGTGCAATGAGAGGAGGTTGAGGTTTGTTGGAATGGTTGTGGAGGGTGAGTGAGTTGCCTTTCCGGAGGTGGGAAACCAGGAGATTGGATAGTTTTTTGAGGTGGAGGGTGGCATGATGTTCTAATTTGCGGCTGGCCTGGAGGAGGATGCTCTGAACAGCCGGTGTTGATGTGGGAGAGGAAAGATTGAGGACTTTTATTAGGGATAGGAGTTGACTGATGTGTTCATTGGCTGAGTTGATTTGTAGGTGAAGGATTAGGTGGGTGAGGGCTATGGATTGTTCGGTTTGGAACTGGTATAGGGACTGATGGAAAGAAGGGTTACAGCCAGAGATGGGAACTATAGGTGTGAGGCCTTTGGGGGTAATGCCAAATGTCAGACAAGCCTGAGAAAATAGAATATGGGAGCGTGATCTGGCTAGGGCAAAGGCATGTTTGCGGAGGGAATGTAAATAAAACTTAATGGGGTCGTTGTGGGGGTGTTGTTAGGGTGACATGGTATTAGAAGGTGGAAAGTGTAACATGAGGCTGAAATGAAAATGAAAATAAAAATAAAAATATATGGGGAGGGATAAAGGTGGACTGGAAAGTAACTGGAGATCTGGTGTGAAAAAAGGCGAAAAGGTGTTGGTTACAGCTGGGCTATGTTGGACTTGAGTTGGTAGATAACGATGTGCACAAAGGTTAGGTGGTTGTGTTGCCGCCAAAACACGTTAGGGGACGGAGAAATTCGGGAAAATTTCGAAAAAACTGCGTGTAATATATTAAAAGGAGTGGTTTTGTGGTGGCAGATTATGAAAATGAGGCTAACAATTGTCTGACGAAGAAATAATGACATTAAAACCTGTGGGAAGCGGCTAAAAATTATCAGTGATGTGGGAAAAACGGAAATGGAAATAAAGCGAAAGTTATTAGAACTAACCGAAATGGTTGTTTAAAAGGTGAAAGGAACTGTTTGTGAACTAGAAATGGTGGATTTTATAGCGGCGGTAGTGTTGAAAGCGGCAAAAAAAATTTTTTTTTTGTTATGGTGTGGAAGTGGGTTACGTATTATTGAGTATATATAGGCGGGATAAAATTGTACAGCAGATTACGGTAAAAAGGAGAAAGGTGAATACAAAGTGAAACTACAGGCAAAAACAGAAAGAGAAAATAAGACGACAGAAAAGATTTCGAAATGCAACAGTGACAATAACAAACGTAATTGTTGGGTTCAAATTAATGATATCAATATAATAATGGGGAAATATTCCACATGGGAAAAATATATTTAAAAACAAAGATGATGTGACTTACCATACGAAAGCGCTGGCAGGTCGATAGAAACACAAACAGACACAGACAAACATACACACAAAATTCAAGCTTTCGCAACAAACTGTTGCCTCATCTGGAAAGAGGGAAGGAGAGGGGAAGACGAAAGGAAGTGGGTTTTAAGGGAGACGGTAAGGAGTCATTCCAATCCCGGGAGCGGAAAGACTTACCTTAGGGGGAAAAACGGACGGGTGTACACTCGCGCGCACACACACACACATATCCATCCACACATATACAGACACAAGCAGACATATTTAAAGACAAAGAGTTTGGCAGAGATGTCAGTCGAGGCGGAAGTGCAGAGGCAAAGATGATGTTGAATGACAGGTGAGGTGTGAGTGGCGGCAACTTGAAATTAGCGGAGATGAAGCCACATGTGAAAGCACCCACGCGATTTACCAACTGACCTGCCTACACTGTGATGCATTCTATGAGGGAATGACCAGCAACAAACTGTCCATTCGCATGAATGGACACAGGCAGACAGTGTTTGTTGGTAATGAGGATCACCCTGTGGCTGAACATGCCTTGGTGCACGGCCAGCACATCTTGGCACAGTGTTACACCGTCCGGGTTATCTGGATACTTCCCACCAACACCAACCTATCCGAACTCCGGAGATGGGAACTTGCTCTTCAATATATCCTCTCTTCCCGTTACCCACCAGGCCTCAATCTCTGCTAATTTCAAGTTGCCGCCACTCACACCTCACCTGTCATTCAACATCATCTTTGCCTCTGCACTTCCGCCTCGACTGACATCTCTGCCCAAACTCTTTGTCTTTAAATATGTCTGCTTGTGTCTGTATATGTGTGGATGGATATGTGTGTGTGCGCGCGAGTGTACACCCGTCCTTTTTTCCCCCTAAGGTAAGTCTTTCCGCTCCCGGGATTGGAATGACTCCTTACCCTCTCCCTTAAAACCCACATCCTTCTGTCTTTCCCTCTCATTCCCTCTTTCCTGATGAGGCAACAGTTTGTTGCGAAAGCTTGAATTTTGTGTGTATGTTTGTGTTTGTTTGTGTGTCTATCGACCTGCCAGCGCTTTCTTTTGGTAAGTAACATCATCTTTGTTTTTAGATATATTTTTCCCACCTGGAATGTTTCCCTCAGGTCGATAGACACACAAACAAACACAAACATACACACGAAATTCAAGCTTTCGCAACAAACTGTTGCCTCATCAGGAAAGAGGGAAGGAGCGGGCAAGACGAAAGGATGTGGATTTTAAGGGAGAGGGTAAGGAGTCCTTCCAATCCCGGGAGCGAAAAGACTTACCTTAGGGGGAAAAAAGGACAGGTATACACTCACGCACACACACATATCCATCTGCACATACACAGTCACAAGCAGACATTTGTAAGCGCGAAGAGTTTGGGCAGAGATGTTAGTCGAGGCGGAAGTACATAGGCAAAGATGTTGTTGAATGACAGGTGAGGTATGAGCGGCGGCAACTTGAAATTAGCGGAGGTTGAGGCCTGGCGGGTAACGAGAAGAGAGGATATACTGAAGGGCAAGTTCCCATCTCCGGAGTTCTGACTGGTTGGTGTTAGTGGGAAGTATCCAGATAACCCGGACGGTGTAACACTGTGCCAAGATGTGCTGGCCGTGCACCAAGGCATGTTTAGCCACAGGGTGATCCTCATTACCAACAAACACTGTCTGCCTGTGTCCATTCATGCAAATGGACAGTTTGTTGCTGGTCATTCCCACATAGAAAGCTTCACAGTGTAGGCAGGTCAGTTGGTAAATCACGTGGGTGCTTTCACACGTGGCTCTGCCTTTGATCGTGTACACCTTCCGGGTTACAGGACTGGAGTAGGTGGTGGTGGGAGGGTGCATGGGACAGGTTTTACACCAGGGGCGGTTACAAGGGTAGGAGCCAGAGGGTAGGGAAGGTGGTTTGGGGATTTCATAGGGTTGAACTAACAGGTTACGAAGGTTAGGTGGAGGGCGGAAGAACACTCTTGGTGGAGTGGGGAGGATTTCATGAAGGATGGATCTCATTTCAGGGCAGGATTTGAGGAAGTCGTATCCCTGCTGGAGAGCCACATTCAGAATCTGATCCAGTCCCTGAAAGTATCCTATCACAAGTGGGCCACCCTTGGGGTTTGTGTGGGAGGTTCTGGGTTTGAGGGGATGAGGAAGTGGCTCTGGTTATTTGCTTCTGTACCATGTCGGGAGGGTAGTTGCGGGATGCGAAAGCTGTTTTCAGGTTATTGGTGTAATGGTTCAGGGATTCCGGACTGGAGCAGATTGGAATGGGTGGCAGCTGTCATAATGGAGGTACTGTTGTTTGTTGGTGGGTTTGATGTGGACGGACATGTGAAGCTGGCCATTGGACAGGTGGAGGTCAACTTCAAGGAAAGTGGCATGGGATTTGAAGTAGGACCAGGTGAATCTGATGGAACCAAAGGAGTTGAGGTTGGAGAGGAAATTCTGGAGTTCTTATTCACTGTGGGTCCAGATCATGAAGATGTCATCAGTAAATCTGTACCAAACTTTGGGTTGGCAGGCCTGGGTATCCAAGAAGGCTTCCTCTAAGCGACCCATAAATAGGTTGGCGTACGAGGGGGCCATCCTGGTACCCATGGCTGTTCCCTTTAGTTGTTGGTATGTCTGGCCTTCGATTTGTGTGTCTATTGACCTGCCAGCACTTTTGTTTGGTAAGTCTCATCATCTTTGTTTTTAGATATATTTTTCCCACATGGAATGTTTCCCTTTTTTTTTTGTGGGAGGTTGGGAAATTACCCACTTTCTATATCCAGAAATTCATCTAATGAGTAGAAGGAGTTGCCATTAAGAAATTCTTTTAATTTCTTTTTAAATACTATATGGCTATCTGTCAGACTTTTGATGCTATTAGGTAAGTGACCAAAGACTTTTGTGGCAGCATAATTTACCCCCTTCTGAGCCAAAGTTAGATTTAACCTTGAGTAGTGAAGATCATCCTTTCTTCTAGTGTTGTAGCCATGTACACTGCTATTACTTTTGAATTCATTCGGATTGTTAATAACAAATTTCATATGTGAATATATATATTGTGAGGCTACAGTGAAGATTTCTAGCTCTTTAAATAAGTGTCTGCACGATGATCTTGGATGAGCTCCAGCAATTATTCTGATTACACACTTTAGTGCAATTAACACTCTTTTACTCAATGATGAGTTACCCCAGAATATGATGCCATACGAAAGCAGAGAATGAAAATAGGCGTGGTAAGCTAATTTACTCAGATGTATATCACCAAAATTTGCAATGACCCTAATAGCATAAGTAGCTGAACTCAAACGTTTCAGCAGATCCTCAGTGTGTTTTTTCCAGTTCAACTCCTCATCAATGCATACACCTAGAAATTTTGAATATTCTACCTTAGCTACCGATTTCTGATTGAAGTCTGTATTTATTAATGGGGTCATTCCATTTACTGTGTGGAACTGTATATACTGTGTTTTGTCAAAGTTTAATGAGAGCCCATTTGCAGAGAACCACTTAATGATTTTCTGAAAAACATCGTTTACAATTTCACCAGTTAATTCTTGTCTGTCGGGTGTGATAGCTATACTTATATCATCGGCAAAAAGTACCAGCTTTGCATCTTCGTGAATATAGAATGGCAAGTCATTCATATATATTAAGAACAGCAGAGGACCCAAGACCAAACCTTGCGGCACCCCATTCTTAATTGTTCCCCAGTTTGAGAAATCACCAGTTTTTTGCATATTATGTGAACTGCTTACTTCAACTTTCTGCACTCTTCCAGTTAGGTACGATTTAAACCATTCATACCACAGCACTTGAGCTTATCTAGAAGTATTCCATGATTTACACAATCAAAAGCCTTTGATAGATCACAAAAAATCCCAACGGGTGACTTCCTACTCCCATTCCCCATTATGACTCTTCTCCAGTGGGAACATTTGTGGCATTAGATTCAACAAGGAGGAACTACAGTTGCTCTTGGAATCATATCGTCCAGTTGTTTTCTGCTTCCAGGAAATGAAGCTGCATCCTCACAACTGCTTTAACCTCTTGCATTTCCTTCCAGTATGCTTTGACCTCCCCCCTGCCCCCCACTGCCTCCCGCCCCCCCCCCCCCCCCCCCCGCCCCACTTTCCCCTTCATATGTACAGTCGCAAATGGCACTTTTCCCCAATGCAGGCATGAAGCCACTGTCGTACACATACCTAAGCCCTGTAAAGACAAACCCCTTCCTTCTAGCTATCACCCCATTTCCCTCATCAGCTGTTTCGCGAGATGATGGAACATATGATTCACTGTCAGCTGGTATGGTGGCTTCAGTATCACAGTGTATCAACCACTGCACAATGCACATCTTATGCGCGTCGTTCTGCAGCTCACCATCTCATCACTTTGTAAATCCATGTCATGAACGGTTCTCTGCGGAAATACCAGACTGTGGCCATATTCTTTGATTTGCAGAAAGCCTAAGACAACTGCTCAAGGACTGATATCCTCTGTACTCTATACACAAAATATCCTCTGTACTCTGTACACAGAGGAATTCCAAAGCCACCTGCCCATTACCTTCACAAACTTTTAAAAGACCAGCCTTATCGCACATCTTTTTCCAAGGGAATGGAATGCCTCAAGACTCTGTACTGGAACATTGTTCTCTTTACTACAGCCATTGACCCTACTATGGCCTCTACGCCGCCAGGCATTGCTGGCTCCCATTTTGTGGACAACTTTGCAATCTGTTGCAGTTCTCCACGGACTTGTCTTTGAATGGTATCTTCAGCGAAGTCTCGATCTACTTTACTTGTGGAGAATCGACAATGGCTTTCGCTTTTCCACTGACAGAACAGGAAATGAAGCTGCTGTCCTGCTGCCAAGGTTGTAGTTCTCCTCCCTCAGCCTGCTAGTTTTTCCATTCCTTCAGATGATCACCGTGTTGCCATCTGTTGGCAGATGGTGTCACTTTGGCATCACTACTGGTCTTCTCTTCATGGGAACGAGCTACGGGGGATTAAACCTCTCCCAATGGCTTGGCTGACCTCCTCTCAGCCCTCAAGTCACAAGGAGATCATTTTAGTTAATTTGCGTATTGGGCAGTCTTTTCAGCCATAACAATTTAAGTGGTGATCCCCCACCACTTTGTGCTCATTGTCATCAATATTTCACAGTTCGCCGTATCCTGACCCAGTGCTCTTTTTTTATCCACTTACATTTCAGTGTGTGTTTGTCGGCTGAGTTGCCTGCTGTTTCAGTGATCAACATGCAGGCTGTCTATTGCATTTTACTTTTTATCCATTCTAGCAATATGGCAAAGGACATTTAATTTTTGGTTTTACTTATTGGCATTGTAAGGTTATAACATAGGTGCTTACGGCCTCAGTTGCCTAAAAGAAAAAAGAAAAATGTATTTTCCCCATCACGACATTCGTCCACAATGTCACCAATGGCATTCAGTCTAGTGGTGGGAAATGGTCATAATGTTTTGGCTCATCCGTGTGTCTCCAATGACAATATCCTTGTTTCTTTATTCCCCCTGTACATTACAAAGTGTAAGGTCACAAGTGTTCCTATGACTGTTTACATTGAATAAAGTGGAACTAATTGCAGTGCAATCCCTTGTCGAAATTTTTATAATATTGTGATCATCATGCTCGTCCAGTACTTTCCGTATTTTCTGGCCTTGTGTTTCAGTTTTGGGGGAATGCTTTTCTGAAAATGGTTCCTGTCTTGTTTTGCAGGTTAAGATCATGAGAGTCACTTTATGTACCAGTGTCCAGTGATTTTAATAACACTGATGCTAATTTAATTCGCTCACTTTTGCTGACTTCTTTTGGCTCAGATCATTACATTCTCTTCCAGACTTTGACCATTTTATTGAATCACTGTTTCTTCCATGTAAATGTCCTTTTCCTCTAGCAAGCTTTCATGGTAGCTCACCTCAGTCCTACAGACTTTTGGTGTGCTAGTGCTAATTGCCTCAGACTCCAGTGTCTATGCTGAACAGAGGTTTTCTGTCTAGTTTAACACCTTTAAATTAATTTTTGAGAAACAGTTTGTGTACATTGTTAATTCTGTCAATTACAATATCTGTTTCAATTTCTTTACAGCTCCCTGAAAACTATTCCAGCTATGTTTATTTCTGATTCCTGTTGATCTCATTCCCAAGTAATCTGTGCTGCAGGATTTAGATTGTGTACTTTGCTTTCTTCTAGTTTCTTATAAAATTGAGAATGGAATATCCATGATTTCTTTCTGTCCTCCTGTGGTTTCTGTACCAATGGATCTATTTGACCTAAATTGTTCCCATCTGTATTATATTCCACTCTTCTGCTATGGTTTTACTTGGCTCATTGGTCATTGCCTCAAAGAATTTCCACTTCATCGCAATCCTTTTTGAGTTTAAAATATAACTCCTTGTAATGATGTTAAAGTTTGGGTGAAATTCAAGTAATCAAAAAAGTAGTCCAAATTGAGATATGAAGTTCCCATATAAGTGAGCATTGTGCTGAAATTGAGGAACAGCCACAAACCGGCCATTGTCATGGTGCAACATGATACATATAAGACCTGGTCAGCCCCAGTCTTCAACTGCCAATCTCTTTTCTAGACAGTCAGTAGAACACCCATCTCGAATGCATAAAAAAGGACTTTGTCTGGAAGCTAAAAATATTTCTAGTGCTCTTTTTCTTTGTACCTTTCTGTGACTCAACTACTCCTCTGTGGTGTGCAGCCTTTCCATAATGTTGTTATTCCCTCATGGACTTTCCAGTGCAAGAAACCAATGAGGCAGTTTAAAGTTCAGTCCCGGGAATAAGACATCTGTGTTTGACAAAGCTGAATTTTCAAGATAGAATTGGAACAAATATCCATTTTTCCTACTAGTGAGTTGAAGGTTGTTTCTGACCTTGGCCAAGTGCAAGCAACCTTATATGCCAGGCTATTATCTTTAAACAAGGCTGTGTAGACGTTTCAGAACAGAAGTACATGATGAATAGCAGAATTAAGTCCATGCAACTGGGGACTCAGATGGAGCATTCCTCTTGTGCTGTCTGTTGAGTTCTCAGTTGATAAATAGACAAAGGCACTCGTATTGAGAGAGGGGAGCTGTGAGAGAAAGTAGTGATGTCCAAATAAGTGGCCCAAGAGGTATCACAGATAGGGCTTAAGATTGGAACGGATACCTAACTTCAAGCCACTATCCTGTTTTCCTTTCTCAAAGTTGATAATGACAACCAGTTCTGTTGCCTATCCTACAGAATCAGAGGCCAGTTGAATATGAGGTTGTTTGCATGCTTGAGGCCCCCACCTACACCCAGAGCATGTCCTCTTGTGATAGTGAGGGGCAGCACCAGAGTGGCAGGTGTGCGAATATGTGATACCATGTCTCCCATATTCAATCCTGCAATGACCAAGAATGTAGGGTAACCTGGGCACGACTTTGGGCTGATAGTAGAGCTGATAGTGGGTGGGCAAGGCCAACTCAAATCCTGTGGGTTCTTTGATAGTGCTACATCCTCAGGGTACCCCATGCTCATCTGTTAGCAGTTTTATGATTACTAGGTGTGACTAAACATGCTCCTCTTTTGAATATGGATTTTTTGTAAGTGACAGGCAACAGACAATTACCCAAGATGAGCTATTTATAAAACTATTTAAATTGTTTGGACTATTGTCTCATATGACATTCAGGGGGAGGGAGGGGAAAAATCGGTTGTTTCTGTTTAAAATTCTATCTACATTCTCTAATTGTGCTTGAATCCATATTAAGTCTTTGTTCCCCAGGAAAAAGTCCAAAGAAACTGTGTAAAAGTGTTTAAGCAAGTTTTTAAAATCACAGTATTGTCTTTACTGTGTACAGTTTTCATCTCCAAAGTGAGCAATGGTGACTGATTAAATTGAATGCTATTGAGGCCAGGTGAAACAGTTCCTGATATGGCACTGTAAGGTTTTGATAGCAATGCAATTTTGTTTTTGTTTTAAGCATGTTGCAAAATGTAAATAGTGTGAGTGTGATCTTGATAATAAGATTCCTTTTAGAACATTGTAAAGTAGCTGTGGAATGCAGTACCATGGCAACATTCTTCCTTTGGGTAATATATCACTAGGGACCTGAAAGAATCTCATTTGCAATAAACTTGAATATAGATGCAAGTTCTGCCTCAAAATGTAAGAATGCGAGTTTACCTAATAAATAATCAAAAAATCGAGGATGGAATGTAACAATGTAATTCAATCTATATCTGATAAAATAATTCATCTGGATACAGTCTGCTATGAAATAGCATTTACTATGTAAAGGATAGTTGTTACCATATAGCGGAGATGCTGAGTCGCAGACAGGCACAACAAAAAGACTGTCGGAAAGTGAGCTTTCAACCAAAAAGGTGTTTGTTGAAAATAGACACACACCCCCCTCCCTCTCCCCCCCCCCCCCCCCCACACACACACACACACACACACACACACACACACACACACACACACTCTCTCTCTCTCTCTCTCTCTGTCTGGTCACGTGTGTGTGTGTGTGTGTGTGTGTGTGTGTGTGTGTGTGTGTGTGCGTGTGTGTTTTATATTTTCAAGAAAGGCATTGTTCACCAAAAGTTTACTTTCAGACAGTCTTTTTGTTATGCCTATTTGCGACAGCATCTCCACTATATGGTGAGTAACTATCCTTTACATAATAAATGCTATTTCATAGCAGACTCTATCCAGATGAATTATTTTATCAAAGATAGTTTGAAATACTTCTATTCTCTGTGTATAAATATCAAAAAAGTAACCAGTTTTCAGATACTTGTTTTGACACGTCGTCTACCAAAGCTCAATTCTGATAGAAAATGTGCGTAAGATTGCAAAATAAAGAGCACACCTGTACATAAACACAGTGATGTATTACTGAGTCATTAAATTATGCTCTGATGCCATATCAGCTGTGCCCATTGAATCATCAATATAGGCACCCTTGCGTGCTCAATAATTACTACACAATATACTGTACCATGTGAGGGCAATATTGTGCAATACATGTCACTTGCATCACCGAGGGAAATTCTGTTTGCTCTGAACACATTTTCGCAAAGAACTGAGAAAAGGAAATGACAGAAGATTAGAAAGTGGACTGGAAAATGTATAGAAAAGCACCAGGTCATGCTGTGGATAGATTAAGTTCGCGATTAATCTGAAAATGACGGATACCTCATTGTCCGCAACAGCAGAGGAAACTGTAGATCATGATGTTATGACAGTTAGCAGAAATGTCTGCTTTCTTGAAACTGTTGTTACAGCACAGGCATAAGATCATGTACGTTATCAATCAGCACAGTTGTTACAACAGAGAGCAATACATAGAAAATGGTATACATGCAGAATAATTTATACAGTTCACTTGTTTAATTTCTAATTAGTTTTTGGGGTTATGATTCTTTGCTGCCTTGAGAGAGTTCCTGGTCCATTGAAACGTTCACAGAAAGCTTTCAGACTTGTTCACTCATTCTGCATAATTTCTCCTGCGTATTGCAAGGCATAATATTATGCCCTTCTTGGCCTTGTAATTTCACAAGATACATTGACACAGCATTATCATGTCAATAATTTGAGGCTGCAAGGGCCCTTAAGATACATGTCAAGTATGGCTATGTGGGTCTCAGCTGTGGGATTTCTGCCTGTGTGAGAATAACAACATGACTGACAACTAGCCATGAAAAAGGACAGTGATTATGATTCACTGTTATCCTACGCCAAAATGGTCACGGTAGCAGCAGATGTAAAATTTAGTGCTGAAGTCCACTGAAAGTTTACCGTTAATCAGCAGTGATAAGTTTCCCTTGTCAGATCTTAATAGCCTAATCACTCTGCTTCTCATTTTGGCTATTAGCTGCAGACATTCTTGTGCATATTATAAAGAAGTTAACAAATAGAAGCAAAGCACAGATGAAAGCTAATCACCACAGTTACTGTGCATTAGCAGCCATAATTGTCATCCACAGAGTGATATTACAAGGGCGAAGCTTACTGGGAAGTGATGTCCAAAGCATTGTGTATCTCTCCAACTCATTTGTAGACTACTACCGAGTTTTGTTGTCTTGTAGAGTTTTACAAAAGTAAGTTGTGTGAGTGGTCCCTCAGAAATTGTGGCATTTTCAGGGAAAAAATAAAGATAAATGCTTGTGACAAGCAAGGATGTAATTATCATTGTTGCACATTTCAATCACATTTTGATCTTTCATTTTTTAATCAGACTAAAGTTACAAAATAGAACAAATACTCTCCTGAGAGAGAACAATCTTGAATGTAAACAACAATGAATATTGCAGGATATACCTGTGTTACAAAAATAAGAAAGTCCTAGAATCTTTCAGAAATGTAAAGATGTATGAAAAAATATTTGAGTATAGCACAACACACAACTACATCTTGTGGCTTCGTAATTCCATATCTCTAATCGCACACCACTGTGAACACACACAGCACCCATCAACAATGTCTTTCATCATAGAATATCCAGGTTTTTGGTGCTGATGTGTCATTAACTGACATCTAATTAGAATAAATAGTACCACGAGTGACATGTTTGTGATAAATCTACAATGTATAGCTACCTTGAAATGGCACACTGTAATAGCACACCAGTTATAACATGAAAATAATGATATCCAATAAGAAGTCTCCAAGGTTCTTCATTACTTGAGTGCTATGGATTTTAATGTTTGTATTTAGTTTTATGGAAGCATGTCATTTTAACATCACTTCACAGGAAGCATTAAGTGGCACTAGTTTCCTCTGCTACAGCAATGAGGAACAAATAGATAATGCGACCAAGCTCATACTCTGACCGATTTTTGCTGTGATAGCTGTGTAAACAACTAGCTGCCTAATTGAGGTATAGCATTTTAAAACAAATGAATACATATCTTTGCTAGTATGCATGAAAACATGGCAGGTTTAGGGTGGGAGAGGGATGTTTTGAACCATGATTCTGAAAGATACCATTACCATGGAAGTAGAAAAGGACAAAAAACTACCACTTCTAGGTGTGCTGGTCACAAGGGATGGTGAAAACCTGGGGCACAATGTGTATCAAAAACCGACATACACAGACCAATACCTGCATAAACTATCAAATCACCACCTGAGCCAGAAAAAGAGTCAAATTAATACACTCGTAACATGAGCAAGGCGAATAGGTGAGCCGCAGCACCTCTGATGCGAAATACAACACTTGGAAAATGGTCTGAGGTGCTGTGAGTATGCCACAAGTTATATTAGAAGTATAACAACCAAACACTTGGTGAAGTGAGAAAATAGAAGAAAAAAAAGTCAGGTATGGCCTTTCTGCCATACATTCCCAGAGTGACAGATGGAATCAGCCATATATTGCACGAACATGGCATAAAGACTATGCCCAAATCAACAAAGATCAAAGAGTGTCTCAGATCAGCAAAGGAGAAAAGAGACCCACTTCCAGTGTTGGGAATACAGGGTGATTCAAAAAGAATACCACAACTTTAGGAATTTAAAACTCTGCAACGACAAAAGGCAGAGCTAAGCACTATCTGTCGGGGAATTAAGGGAGCTATAAAGTTTCATTTAGTTGTACATTTGTTCGCCAATAAAGTTTTTGGTCCCTTTTTCTTCGAAGGTGCTACTGTAACTGGACTGCAGTATCTGGAGATGTTAGAGAATTGGCTGTTCCCTCATCTCGAACAAGAAGCACAACAATTCATATTTCAGCAGGATGGAGCGCCACCACATTGGCACTTATCTGTCCGTAACTACCTGAACGTCAACTACCCGAGGCGATGGATCGGCCGCCAGGCAGCCTGTGACAGAGCACTTCATCACTGGCCTCCAAGAAGCCCTGATCTTACCCCCTGCGATTTTTTTCTTATGGGGGTATGTTAAGGATATGGTGTTTCGGTCACCTCTCCCAGCCACCATTGATGATTTGAAACGAGAAATAACAGCAGCTATCCAAACTGTTACGCCTGATATGCTACAGAGAGTGTGGAACGAGTTGGAGTATTGGGTTGATATTGCTCGTGTGTCTGGAGGGGGCCATATTGAACATCTCTGAACTTGTTTTTGAGTGAAAAAAAAATCTTTTTAAATACTCTTTGTAATGATGTATAACAGAAGATTATATTATGTTTCTTTCATTAAATACACATTTTTAAAGTTGTGGTATTCTTTTTGAATCACCCTGTATATTGCATACCATGCACATGTGGAAAAGTTTGTTGGAATGACTAGACGATCAGTTAACACCAGAATCATGGAACATAAGTGACACTGGTGATTGGGGCAGGTGGGAATATCAGCTGAAGCAGGGCACCGACCACATAGTAAAATTCACTGAGATGGAAGTTCTGTCTGTAGAGAAGAACTATCACACCTGCTTGTTCAGAGAAGCTATAGAAATACACGAACACTAGAATAGCTTCAATAAGAAAGTAGAAAGCCTCAAGGTAAACGGATCCTGGCCCCCTGTGCTGCAGCGTATGACCATTACAGGTAGGAAGAGAACCACGCCGGAAATGACAGAGAAACACTTGGACCTGGCGTGCCAGATGCATATAGTCTGCGGCTGCTAGCTCGACTCCAGTCTACAACCAGAAATGGAAAGTGAAACTTCGACAATGCCAGCCACTCATGCTGTAAAAATGTCGGAAAAATGATTAGACAAACGTCGACTGAAGAACCCGAGATAGAAGCCAACAGGCAGTTTGTCAACAAGTGGCCACGAAAGCCTTAACAATTTTGTATACTAGTAGAGGTCGTGTCTGAACTATGTCATTTATGTCACAGCCAACCTCAGCAAGCAGTCAACCTGTAACCGTTACCAAGTGCTTTGTGCACTCCATTTTGCCGTGGGTTGTGCATTGCTTGTTGTTTTGTTATTTCAAGTTCAATGCCCATGGCACCAGAAGGGATCAGTTATCCCTATGGCAATGTACCAGCTCTGCTTTCACAGAAAAATAGAATGTGATTTTAGGCTAGCCGGCCTGCGAGAGGGAGGCTGGATTTGTTCTCCCGCGCTGCTCCTCTCACTTCAGCCGATCAAAATACTCATTTGTTTACATTTGTGGCTGACTGCCATGTTATAGTGTCTGCACTTAAAGCGACCAGAAAACAAAATTAGTCAACATTCTTCAACCAGCTGAGGATAAAAGTCTGCTTCTCAACAGGAACAATCAGTTGTCAAAATCTTAAATAGAGCCAAAAGTAGACGAAAAGCAAAGACCATTTTGGAAAAAGCTCTTGAAGTTTTAACAAAAGCAAACAATCCACTTATTATAAAGATGAGAACTGTTTATCCTCTTTCATTGTTATTTTTTTACCTCCAATCGTTTTTCATGGCCAGTTTCATCTTCAGGCACATAGAATGACACTTTTTTGAATTTATACCCTCAGTTATTTACAAAAAAAATGCTAATTTTGCCAAAAACAGATGCTATATTTTCAGGTCCCTATATCACCCGTTGAAATTATTCCTAATTGGAAAAGGTTTATAAGGAGTCAGTTCTGTCATGTTCATCATTGAAAAATTGGGCAGCTGAATTCATCTTGGCTGTATACGTCTTAAAGATATTCACCTGATAAATGTCCCATAATGGTAACCAGAGATGGAAATATCAACACAGTGCACAATATTCTGTTGTAAAATGGGCAATTAAAGTTGTATGCAGTAGACGACATCACATGCGTATCGAGATAAAGATTACAATACATTTTGCATGGTGGATTAACTAAGAGGAAGTATCATGCAAGGTGGGCACTGCAAATGTTTATGCTAGTTGTAGAAGAATCCAGTTGTATTTGTAATTTAAAATGTTACTGTGGTAGATATGCTGGTCTACTGCTTCACGCTAAAAGGAACTTGTGATACTAACGGTTCATGAAAGCCAGTCGCTCTGTGCCAGAAAATGAGTAGTAGATTTCATTTGTCAAAAAAGATGGCTGGTGTTTTCTGGGATGCTTTAGAATCTTTGTTGTTTACCTTGCAGTGCCTAAAACAAGTGGCAGATACTATAAAAATGTTTCCAACTAACTATGTTCATTAAAAAGTTCAATGGATGGCATCTGCATTGCCTTAGAAAGAACACAAAAATCATCTTTCATGATAGCAGTTAAGATACCTCACCACTGAAAATACTCAGAATTTGAAATAAAAGTTGTTGGGGACATTCAGTCTATTCACTTGACTTGGCACTTATTGCTTTCCAGCTATTATTAAGCTGAAGAACTTGTCAGCTGTATGTGGGTATTTTACATAAGTAAACAGCTTTAATACAAGTGTAGCAAGTACAATTTATTTGATGTTGTATGTTCCTTAGATTCATAGTAAATTCAGACAGTGTCCTAAAAACAAACTACTTTTTGTGTTCGCAAAATACTACTAATAATGTAGAGTCATTCTTAGTGCCAGCCTATGTAATCTATGAAAATCTATTCAGGGTGATGTGGGTGGTATGTGCCCAAGTGACCCAGCCCAAATTGGCTGCTTCCGCTCATTTCACTTATGGTTTACTTGTGAAAATATGGGCTACTTAGAATCTTTCCTTAGTAGAAAAGTGCTTGTAAGGGGATAATGACAAGCTACATGTGTGTTTGGATTCATGGCAAACACAAAGAACCTCACAGAGTTCAATCATTGTTATCCTTATTCAGGTTTGGAAAAATTGGGCTTTCTGTGTATGCCACCAGTCCATCATTACCACAAACTCTGGACATGCTTCAGTGATCACTGCATATCTGACACAGTCATGTAATATTTTGTCACAGGAAAGCTAGATGTATGCTTACGTTGTAAGTATATTACAAACCTTTAAGAAAGTATTATTTTAAAAAAGGAATTCAACCTCAGAATAAGCTTCATTCTGATATAGTGCCATACGTGACCCATCATAGTGTCAAATGTTGCATCCTTGTTGGTTTAGGCTTACTCAAGTATGCATGGATTTACCATTGGTAGCTTACATATCTCTCATTTCTGTAACATCAACAGAGTCTACTGTTCCAAACAGTAACATACCAAAAGTGTTTACTATTATTACATGAGAGTAGAGTTTTTGGGGGAAAAAGCAATCTTTCTACATTTGGAAAGTGTTAGTGGCACATGCTCACTCGGAGGTTGTATAAAAGTACATAATAAAGACAGTTTTCAAGTTATATGAGATTGTCTCCTCCTGCCACAGCAACAGGGCAAGGATGTGTGATTCTACTGGATATAGGACCATATAAGAATTTTTGAAAATCATTGGGAGGAGTGGCAACCAAATGACCATTCAAGTTGGTTTGTAGAATCTGCAAGTATGGAGACATATCATCAGGTTTTTGAAAAAAATCCACAAAATCTCGAAGATAGCGAGGACCTTATATAGTCAATAACCTCTTGTCATGGAATGAAAGATGAAAATTTTTTATCTTACTTCGATAGGCACAGAACTCATATTCAGCAAGTTTTCTCTTCAGATTGCATGGAAAATCCTCTGTAGAAGGGATAACTGCACCTGTTAGATGAAACTTCATTTTGTACAATTCCCGAGCAAGTTGAGGGCTTTTGTAGAACCTGTTGGGGGAAAATATGATAGTGTGACCCACCTGCACAGGCTTGCAATTAATGTGCCAAATGAGCTACTATTCACTTTGCAAAATATAAATAGGATGAATTAAACTTTCTGTAATTGTCTTTCCATAATATGGAATGTGACAAAAAAACATAAACCTTTCCTGAATCATACAGACATTCTATATAGGCAGGTGATGGTGAAGAAACTTGTAAATGATATCTGGGAATAATTTCTGTAAATAAGTGTGAGTGAATCAGCAGGAGGTGTAATTTGTTATAATAGGCCAGTAGAGCAAAATTAAAAAAGTAGATGAATCAGAAGTAATTGCTACCAAAGGTTTTATTGTTTTAATGCCTTCATTTGCGGTCCAATATGACTATGCGGGTTTTCACCCTTGGCAGAGTTGTGCTTAAGTGGTAGAGGGTAAAAATGTTTCCCCAGAAGGGATATTTTTGCGGTTTTACAGTTATACCTTGTAAAGAACTCAAAATATCGAAAGCATGGTCCTGTTAAAATTGGTAGGGCATTAAATTCTGCATTGAGTGAGACCAGGCACGTATTTTGTGGATCTCCTGTTCCCATGCTAATGCTCATCAAAGTTGGACAAATATTACATATTTATGAAAAATTTTCATTTTAACTTCTGCTCTTTGGTAATATCATCTGAACTAACCCTCCTATCAGTGGTCTTTACAAAAGTTATAGAGAAATAAATTCTGTGTTCAATGAGGCCAAAATTGAATTTTTCGGACAACCTGTTTTTGTACAGCACCACCTTAAACTTGGACCATTTCATATCATTAATGAAGACTGTTTAAACTGTAGTTCTTCAATAAGTGTTATTTACCGTATATTAAGCATAGCTGTAACACTCCATGGTACTTGCATTGTACTTAGTAAATATAATAATACAATAAAATATTAAAATTTTAGCATATATGAAAAGATAATATTAAAAAATGGTTTCGTATAGAATGTGATGAGATCTATTCAATTGATGTGAAGATGGAGGCAGAGAAAGAAACACAATTATTGAAATCAATTAGTGATCGTATTTCATAGTAACAAAAATTGTAGTTAAAGATATGAAGATGAAAAGGGGAAAAAATAGGTAAGTACACAAATTTCACAGATGTCGATGTTTGACTGTCGTTGCACCACTGGACTCCTCAAAGTCTGTAATTTCCTATTCGGAGTCTGTCGCCCAATCACTCAGCTCCTGAAGGTCTGTAATTTTCGCTGCTCCATACATGCAGTCCAATGTCTGGTTCATCAATTTCATCTGGTTTGGAGGGGATTTGTACAGGAATTCTGCCAGCCGCAGTGGCCGTGCGGTTCTAGGCGCTACGGTCTGGAGCCGAGCGACCGCTACGGTCGCAGCTTCGAATCCTGCCTTGGGCATGGATGTGTGTGATGTCCTTAGGTTAGTTAGGTTTAATTAGTTCTAAGTTCTAGGCGACTGATGACCTCAGAAGTTAAGTCGCATAGTGCTCAAAGCCATTTTTGAACAGGAATTCTCATTGTAGTTGGTACAAATCAGTGAGCACTTAATCCCAGCCTTCCAACTTCCACAACCACCTGCATGCCCTTGTTGCATTTGCAGAAATTTGTGGAGAGAAGAGACTGTGGAGCTGGCACCTTGTAGGTAGGAAAGGGTTAAAGACCAAACTCTGACGCCTCCCATCTGCAGAGGAATGAATTCATATGGTGTCCTAACCACATGTGCACTTGTGGGTCAGTTCTCAAGCAATGTTGGCGGGCTGCTTCTGATGTTGGTGGTAGGGACACCAGGTTGAATTTGGATTTCTCGAGATCTTTGGAAAACAGGTCGAATCCCAATTTATCTAAAATACCTCCTGCCCTACCTCCGTAGGGGTTGTTAGTCTTAGCCCAGCTTTGGCAATAGCTTCAGATCAAGCGTCGAGCTCAAAGAAAGGTTTGATTTCTTTTGGAAGACATTTATTTTCAACCAACAGCTTGACCAACTTCTTTGCCCTACTTGAAGAATGCTGAGGTCATACCACACACACTCATGGTGTGGAGAAATATAAGTGGCCTTCTGATGTCGTCTGCCAATTTGAAGCGTTTGCGACCAAATACTTGTTGTACCTCTTTCAAGTTTTGCGAAATATTTTTGTTGATGGTGTGACTAGGGCATTGAGCATGATGAGAAGTCTGCATCCTCATCAACTGTCACAACTGTCTCATGCTCCTGTGATACCTCAAAGGCTGTGGCAGAGTTAGGTGGTCTGTATCTTCATTGGCTTGCTTTACTGAGAAGCCTTCACCTTCAGGCCTCTCGGTAAGCAAGTTAATGAGAAGCACTTTATTTCTATCATTGGAAAGGAATTGCTTCTGCGTCATGGTCAGCATCATTAACTCGATAAAGATGATCCCAGGAGCAGTGTGTCTTTGGCTTCGACAGAGATGCTCAGCTTATTTGATGCTCTTGGTGGGCAGGTCTTCTGGGTAGCCCTCAAACACCACACTTGTCACACTTCGTTTGTAGTATCTTTTTAGGTAGTCAACATATTTAATTGGAATGTTTCACCATTCTTCCACACAACTCTGTGGAGAAGAAATCCATCATTGATGACAAAAGCTGCTCCTTCCACGTTTACCTCATTCAGTGGTGTCATATAACACTAACTTGGGAGTCTTACTCAGTCCCACTGCATCAAACAGAGAGAGGGAATAGGGTGTTAGCTCATGATGGAAGAATTCTTTAAGCTATTCATTGGTTTTCTTGAGGAGTACTATCTAATGGAATACTGTTTCAGTGTTCGCTGGTACATTCCCCAATCAATGGTCACCTGAGATTTGAATCATTGTGTTTTTTTTTTTTTTCTTTTTTTTTTAATATACAAACTTGTCAAAGGTTTGTCGAACCAGGTTGAACATTGACGAATTACCAATTTCAAAGGCTCTTTGGCAGTTGATTGAGTCATCTCTGATAATTCCTGTACTGATGGACATAACAAAATTAGTAACAGGGGAAGGATCCTGGGATTGAAACCACTCAATAAACTTCTGGAGGTCTGCATTATCACTCTGCACTCTAGCATTCCTCACATCAACATGTTGCTCTGAAGTAGTGAGTTATACGCCACAAAACTCTTCCACCTGCCGAGTCACAGTAATAACAGTTGGCATGGTCAGGATCCATCTACTCTGTCTGAAATGCTGCGACCATGACTGGGCCCTCTAGAACGTTACAGTGAGTGCGTTAGGGTCTGCCAGTCATAATGTCAGACCATAACCCCCTCCAAAACTTACCAGACCTTCTGACTGAAACCACCTGTTGAGTGCAAACTGTGTATAGTCTTCCTGAGATATTTACTTTTCAAGGCCCACCATGTCTTATGAATAGAGTTTCGCAAATTTAGCATACAGAAAAAGCCCACTAGCCTGAAAATAGGGTAGCATTTTCTTATCAGTGGTGAAGTGCAGTTCCCAGTTGCCACTCCACTCAGCCTGGATGAATTGCTTCATCAGAGTAGTCATGTCAATGCAGAGAGTCCATTCAGCTCCAGCTCTTAAAGTTTCTGTGCAAATATCTGCTTCAAAGTTTCATGATCAAGGGCTTCCAAGGGACTTGTTGAGGTAGACCCCTCTTCAAGGTGCTGATCTCTTCTCTCATTGTCACTCATTCTTGTGAGTATGACACATTTTACCCTTTGCCTGACTTCAGTATGAAACAGGCTGCAACAAAACAATACCCTATTCTTCATTACAACCTATACAATCAATGTGAGTTGGTCCAAATTTAAGGTGGAGCTATGCAGAAACAAGCAGTCCAAAAAAATTCCCTTTTTGTCTAGTTGAATGCAGAATTTACTCCTCTGTAACTTTCATAAGAACCACTTTATTGATAGGTGGGTTAGTTCAGATGATGTTACCAAAAAGCAGAAAATAAAACGAAAATTTTTCATAAATGTATAAAATTTGTACAACTATGTTGAGCACTAGTGTGGGAACAGTGGTCCAAAAAATATACATCTGGTCTCATTCAATGCAGAATTTAATGTCCTACCACTTTTAATGTATTCTATATAATAGAGGGAAACATTCCACGTGGGAAAAATATATCTAAAAACAAAGATGATGTGACTTACCGAACGAAAGCGCTGGCAGGTCGATAGACACACAAACAAACACAAACATACACACAAAATTATAGCTTTCGCAACAAACGGTTGCTTCGTTAGGAAAGAGGTAAGGAGAGGGAAAGACGAAAGGAAGTGGGTTTTAAGGGAGAGGGTAAGGAGTCATTCCAATCCCGGGAGTGGAAAGACTTACCTTAGGGGGAAAAAAGGACAGGTATACACTCGCGCACACACACACATCCATCCACACATTTGGTGTGTCTTAAATGTGTGGATGGATATGTGTGTGTGCGCGATTGTATACCTGTCCTTTTTTCCCCCTAAGGTAAGTCTTTCCGCTCCCGGGATTGGAATGACTCCTTACCCTCTCCCTTAAAACCCACTTCCTTTCGTCTTCCCCTCTCCTTCCCTCTTTCCTGTTGAGGCAACAGTTTGTTGCGAAAGCTAGAATTTTGTGTGTATGTTTGTGTTTGTTTGTGTGAATAACGACCTGCCAGCGCTTTCGTTCGGTAAGTCACATCATCTTTGTTTTTAGATATATTTTAATGTATTCTTTATGAGATAAACCATAAAACCTCAAAAATACCCCTTTTGAGGGTATATTTTTACCCCCCCCCCTTTTTTCCCCATCCCCACCATTTAAACACATCTCTGCCAGGGAGGAAACCTAGGATAGTCATATTGGGCCAAAAATGCAGCCATTAAAACAATAAAACCGTTTGTAGCAATTATTTCTGATTTGTACTTTAAGCCTACTGGCCTATTAGTGCATTTTTTAAGTGACTGATTCTCTTGTGACAATGTGTAACATGAAATGCTCCATATCCCTGAAATTTCTCCTTCATGATGAGATTTATATGTTGATATTGCAGATGCTGCCTGCGGCACTTAGCGTTGCTACTGAGGAAACTGTAGATTTTCGGCGAGGCTTACCAGTTGATTATCTGCAGTATATGGGAGTTGCACACAGCGATAAAACTGGAGATCAACGTAGAGAAGCTTTCATAACACAGCTGCATCAGCTGTTTGATAAGTTGTGGGAACATTTGCCCATTGATGCAGCTGTTGATCAGATGGCAAAGGAGTTCATGCATGATGCATTTCCTCCTGTTCTAACAGAAGGTGAAGTTCTAGCCCACACATCATTGATGATTCATTCATTCATTCATTCATTCATTGCGCTTTTCTTGCAGTGTGGTCTATTACCAGATCACAAGATATGATGATAAGTCAGCTCTGTACTGTCGTGAATACAGTTTATCAGCTGTTAACATAACTTTTCTCTATAAATACTTCTATTGCAAAGTGTTTTAGTAAGTAAACAAACATCTTGTTGCCATTTTTTATGTTTTCCGCTGTAGCTAAGTTGCTTCTGTACTCTTGGAATGTGACTCATCTAATGCACCTAAATAAAGGCAGTTTTTATTTTGCGGTACTCATTTTACATCATTTTATCTGTGAAGCATCTGCAGGTGCTTGTAATACAGTTTGTTAATGTGTATAATATTTGTTACATAATAATTATAGATTTGTTACTACATTACAGTTTTTTGTTATTCTATTGTAGTTAGGTGAGAAACAACTTTTTGTAGCACAAGTTTCGTTCTGTTAAATTAATATTTGTTTCGTAAAATGCTGAAAATTGGACATCTTGGGTACACAGACCACCTAAGTACAACTCCAGGTGACACATATGCACTAATAAGATCAGAGATATTGTAAGCAGATATAAATATTAATTTAATTTCACAAAACTTGTGCAACAAAAAGTTGTTTTTCACCTAATAACAAAAGAATAAGAAAAAACTGTAATCAAGTGACAAGTCTGTAATTATTATGGAACACAAATATTATATATAAACTATATTACAGGTTACAGAAGATGCTTCATAAATAAAAAGAAGTGAAACATGTATGGCACAATAAAAACAGCTTTTCATTTAGTTGCATTAGATGAACCACATTCCAAAAATATCTTCTGTCCACAAAAAATTACTAGATTTCATTTTATAACAAACTGAAATACTCAGTGGTAAGCTGATCAGTATTTGTAGTTAGACTTGCCTTGCACTTACAAACTACTTTCAATTTGTTAACATGCTACTATTTTGCATACTTTCAATCCTTGCTCTTTCACAGAATAATTAAGTGTCTTCAAGAACATTGTGATTTGAAAATGACATGCTTATTGTTTATGTTTTAATACAATTTGTTGCTAATAGTGAGTTAGTATCATATAATCTGTTACATACAATCACAACATTCTTTATAAAAATAATTATAACAATATGTACTGTAGAAGAGAGGCAGCTACACGTCAAATGTCACGAAAGGAACTGTGGAAATTGTACTGAGCAACAAAAGTGTAAAAAGTAATTGAAATTGTTTTTTTACCTCCAGCTTCAAGAATAATGTAGCAAACAAGAAGGAAAAAGATAATATCTGCAGACACCAAAGGAAGAAAGTCAGTCACAAAGTTTAGCAGTTACAAACAGTCTTAATTGGCAGCAACTTCTATTTTCATGCATAATGTTTAACGTAACAGCCAGGGTACTTCATAAACCATTAAAATCATTTGGACCTGCTCCCAGTATTGTGCTTCCCTACTCAAGAGATTTGTACTCTCTCTCCAGTTATATTTTGCTACTACAATTGACATAAGTTCAATTTACTCTAGTTTGATTTACTCCATTCTCTTCCAAAGGCTTCATTCCTCTAATTTTCTGTTTGCATTCTGCATACTTTTCCCCATCTCTTCACCATTGTTACGTTCCTGTTTGATATGTTTGTATCTTATGTACAAATTGTAATTTCCATAGCTTCTTCTTTGTATATTTTTTCGTTATAGCAACCACGAATATAAAGAAGTCATTCATAAGCCATGTAAAACTTACATACTCAAGTTACCAAGGATCATAATATTGTTTTCATCAAAAAAAGATAGAAATCAGAATACCAGTATGTGCATTGTAAGACTTCCTTAAATTCACAGAGGCCATTGCTACTATCATAACATTATCACCAGTTGTAAAAGGTCATACAAAATTTTTTAACTGGGGCTTGTCAGTGATGATTAGCAGTCACTTCAACCACTGAATAAAACTAAGACAGTTTGAGAAGTGTGCTGTCTCAGAAAACAACATGACAAAGGAACACAGAATAGTGTTTAATAGCACTAAACTCCTGTGATGCACATGTACCTAATATCAGCAAAATTTAGTAATTGCATTAGAGTGCCAGACTAGAAATACATCTATACCAGCAACCCCAAAAGAGATAGTCTGCTTGTGTTACATGGAACGAATTGCTTGGTGTAGTAGAGCATCAGAGGGGGCAACATGAGACTAAAATGATCCTGGTGGTTGTGGCCCTGATACTGCGTCTCTATCAGAACTAAGCCATATTTTTCCAGCTTGAGTACCTGCCTGTGGGCACATTTGGCCAGTCAGGAAACTAGGCCATAGCCTGTAAGATTGTATGTACCAGCCATGTGCCCACTGGCAGGTATGGGCAAATGGCCCATACACACAACAGAACAAGATGTGAACATCATTCAGTAGGGTGATGTGGAAGATAGTCTGTCTTCTGCACCTGCCCTCTGAGTGAGCTGTGGGTGCTTGCAGACATCTCTGCCTCATGGGGTAGAGTTGAAACAGCCTGGAGTGAGATGTGGGCATACTTATATGGATATGCTGTCTGTTCTTTCGGACATGTCCGACACCATATCCATATAAGTATATAGTTCTGGCAATACCGGCCATGACCTCCTTCTTCTGTGCGGATGCACACACATTCCCGAACTCTTACGGGACTTGGTAAGAATGTGTTCCATGAGTAGTGAGTGTGTTGGGGTGGGACACTACGAATGTAGTGTGTGGACATACAAGGTGAGAATGTGGGTCTCACGGGAGGTGTGCACGAAATAGTCCCTGCAGTTGCTCTATCCTTGGTGGCTCAGATGGATAGTGTGTCTGCCATGTAAGCAGGAGATCCAGGGTTCGAATCCCGGTTGGGGCACACATTTTCACCTGTCCCCGTCAGTAGCTGAAGGTATTAATATAATTCTAATTTTGAGCCGTGGGTGGTCATATATGATCAATCACAGTGTAAACAGGCAGCAGAAATTTTAATTTGGGAAGTCTATGACTTCTGTGGAGTCTCTCTCAAACACTGAGTTTTAAATTTGACTTGTATTATATTCTGAGTTTATCCTGCCCCATCCCTCCTTCTTTCTCAGTTGACTGTGCCTCCATGTATTTTTTATTTTTCTGCATTTAATTATGATTTGTTTCTGTTTGCAATTAATTATTTCTTTAGCATGTCATTTATCATCTTTTGACCTATCCGCTAAAAGCATCTTGTCATGTGTAATACTTAATATTTACTGTCAGTTCATTCTCACACGCTTATTGTTTCTTATGTTAGTCCCTGTCCTGATCAGTAATTTTGGGGCAATTTAATCCCTCTCGTAAGCACTTATGCAGTTCAGAGTTCAGCTTTACTATGTTTATGGTATGCCTCATTAGTTTGTTTATACAGCTCACATGTTGTCCCCCCTCCTCTCTCTCTCTCTCTCTCTCTCTCTCTCTCTCTCTCTCTCTCTCTCTCTCTGTGTGTGTGTGTGTGTGTGTGTGTGTGTGTGTGTGTGTGTGTGTGTGTCACAAATCTTGGAAGTCATCACCCTTTACTTTAATTTCAAATTAAACTATTTCCCTCCCTCAATGTTGATCATGGTGTGAAGTTAAGAATAGAATTCAGTGTTGTGACGAAATAAAACGCCTACACCCATCCTTATGATTTTATTTTATTTTGTTGCAACCAGTTTCAATCCATCCAGTAATGCTGGCAACTGATGTGATGTATATAGGGATCGTATCAACCTGTACAGCTTCAACAACGGCCTGAAGATGACGCATTGAAGCATTGAAACTGGTTGCAACAAAATAAAGTAAAATCATAAGGACGGCTGTAGGTATTTTATTTTGTCAAAATAGTAAACGGCCATCAACAAAATAAAATAAAATCATAAGGATGGCTCTAGGTGCTTTATTTTGTCACAATAGGAAATGGCCATCGTCCCAGAGATCTCCTGCCAAAAGGATGGACATACAAAGAATTCACTGTTGTTATATCTCTCCAAATAAAAGTAGAAAAGTATTTCTATTAATTGATCATTTCACACATAACTTACTTAAGCTTATGTGAAATGGTTTGTACTCTTTATAAATAACACTGACTGATACCAGTGATAATTGATCGTTTATGTAGAATTCAGATACAGTTGATGGTAGCTTGAGTCGTATTTATTTTGCCCATAAAGGGCAACGTCATTACAACAGCAATGATAATTGAATATAAATAATACAGTTTATTGCTTCACACACTTGTGAACCATCAGAACTTGTAGGCATTTTAATGATTCACTCAATTGTCTCCAGGTAGAGAATTGTGGGCCCCCGGGACAAACTCCCGGGCGGCCAGCTGCTCAGCTGTAGTTGACGCAGTCTGCAGCTCCTGGTCTAGTGACTAGCATTGCTATCTCTGGATCATGAGGTCCCGGGTTCGATTCCCAGCCAGGTTAGGGGATTTTCTCTGCCCGGGGACTGGGTGTTTGTGTTGTCCTCATCATTCCATCATCATTCGTGAACGTGACTAGATTGGACTGTGTACATATTAGGAATCATCATCATCATCATCATCATCATCATCATCATGTGTGGTTTCATTCCTGATATTAGTGCAGAATACACACACCTGCTACTGTGACTTCAGTGCTGTGCACTAATCCCGAAAGTGTAACCAAACAGTTCTCCATATGAAGATGATTGTGTGGACCAATGAAACATGTACCAGTACAATAAACAAGTAAAAGACACAGTAAATGTTCCATTTGTAGCTTGCCACATCCTATATCTGCATTTTGTGAAACATAGTGTATGATGTTAAGAGTGTCAAGGAATCAGCTACTACTGTTGCAGTTGGACTGTTGTTCGTTTTCCAGAGTACCATATCTTGCTGGCATCGGAAAGTGGATTCACGTGTGAGAGGAGCAGGTTTACAATTCTTACATTGATATCGTGATTTAAATTTTTTCTCTTCAGGAAGACCACAAAAGATTCCTTCCACCACCTCTCTCAATAATAGTTATTGATTTATGGCAAGTTTTCTATTCATTTTTATATATACAGTAACTTCCAATATCTTGCTGGTAGTTGAAAGCTGAACTTATTCTAGAACTTAGAATAGTGATAGTAGAATAGTAAATATCATTATTGTAGTTGTAGGACGGCCAAGAATTTGGCACACGAGCGGTGCTCCTGTTTACATCCTGTAGCACTCTCACCTGGGTGCACACTTCCCCCACCTCTACACTGCACTATCTGAGTGTGAGGAAGGGAAGACAGGAAAACTGCAAAAGCACCACATTTAAATGGCAGTGGGTTCACGCTGTGTAAGACTGGTTTTATATATCTCAGCAACATAGATCCAAAGCAAAACAGATTTTCAGTATTATTTATTTTGTTTACATGGAAGACAAAATAATTTTTATCTGCTACAGACTGTCAGCATACAGACAGACGAAGACAATTTAACCATTTTTCGCACTCAGGTTCTGCACTAATCATGACTTTTTTAGTTTCATAGTCAAACAAAGCCTTTCATATGCATAATTTGACTGAAATATTTTATCACATTTGCAACCTCATCATTTGGACAGTTTTAATGTAAAAGACTTTGTCTTGTAAGCAGGAATTACCCTGTAAATCAATCAGTTCCAGCTGCAGATCACAGGGTCTCTTTCAGCTAAATGGGCTCGAAAACAGCTTGAAAACAAATGTAGCATTGGCAGTGTCCTAAAACATTTAGAAAAATATTCTTGTAATTCTTTCAGGACCACAATGAATTCTTCAAACTTGTGTTAATGCCGTTGAGCTTAGAGAAGTGGGCAGTGTTCATTTTCAGAATTTATTCCTTCCACTGTACGATTTTTGTTTTAAATGTAGCCCCTTCAAATAAGAAATAAGTTGTTTCCCACCTTGCAATGTCTGTGGGCTGTGTAGTCAAGTCTATTTAAAATTCGAAGCCTGCAACCCATTCCAGATGTCCTAATTTTCATACCTGCTCTCCTTTTACCTTTATAAATTAAACTACTGGGTTTAAAATTGAAAAATCATTCCAGGTGTGCCACTTGACTTAACCAATGCACTTCACAGAAATATATAAAGTCTCCTTTCTCCATACTTGATCAGTGCCTCCGAAAAGTTTTGCAACTAGCAGTGGAACAATGTGTGCAACCACAGAAAATGTGCTATCTGTTTCACCAATTTGATCATGTGCCTCATACCTGCAAATTTAGCACAAAGTGCTTCTTGATGTTCATAACAGTGTGAAGGATTTACAGTTCTGTGTCGTCTTGTCAATCTTGGCTGATGCCTCGTGCCAGTGACATGGTGAAATTCCTCTGACTCCCACTGTCAGCTCGACTGACAAGACTGCTACTCCAAGTAATCCAGTTGAACTATTGCAGGATGACATCTGCAGTCTGCAGGCAAAGCCATAGCAAGAGATTATCCCCCCACACTGCATTAGAAAGTCCTCTATCCTGCTCCTGGAGAAGAAGAAGAAGAAGATAATGATGATGATGATGATGATGACTGTGGTGAACCGTCAGGAAGTACTGTGTTGTCGGAAGTTATGTAGTCAGCTGATCCTGGTCCCACTGGACAGGTAGGCTCCGCTTGATCGCTCAAGATCTCTGGCTTTCTGAGACAGCATGCAGATTAAGCAGAAAACTGCTGTTCCTGCAGGGACCTAATATTGGAAGTAGGGACCTCTCTCATTGGATTGGCCTGTGTGAATGTCAAGAGACATTTCTTTGCATTGCCTCTTTGCTGCAGGAGGCCTTCTTCCCGCAACAGGTCAGGCCAACGTCTGGTCAACCTGTGGAGAGCCTGGTGGCCCAGCTCCCTGAATAGGTAGGTGTCAGTGTGTTCAGCCATGGCATAGAACACCCTGGCAGTCTGTCATAAGTGGTCCCACAAGAATGGGATTCCAGCCTCCTCATGTAGCAGCTTCATTGGTAGTGAGGCAGCTTATACACAACGTGAGTCACTGTAGTGTGCAATGTGTGAGGCAGCAGCATTACTACCCCACAACATGGCTGCATACTCGTGTGCCAGCTTGAAATGGGGCCAGGTACGTGGAGAGGCCATGCTGTGGGGGGGGGGGGGGGGGGGGGGAAGGAAGGATTGAGCAGCAGTTAGAGCACACAAAGACATCCTGTTGCCCTCCCCGATTTCTCTAATGCGTGGCATCTGTCTAGTATCACCTCTAGGTATTTGCCTGTCTGCAACAGCGGCAGGTCGGGAGCCAGACTCTTCCACGAGGAGGTAACCACCTGACTCTTTGCTGCACTGAATGTAAGGTGCTATCTGGTGGATCAGTCACAAGGACATCACAGTCAAGCCGTGGAAGTGGCATTGAATCATGACCACATTCATGCTGCAGGTGAACAATTCTGTGTTATCAGCATAGAGTGTAAACTACATGTGTGCCACCCATGGTGCATTGACCATGTACAGGGAGTAAAGCAAGGGGCCAAGAATGGAACCTTGTGACATCCTCGCATGTACTGGGGGATCGGTGGAAGTCCTTCCATCTGCTCAGTCATGGAAAGTGCATTCTGAAAGGAATGAGCACAGCAAGACCACAAGCAACATTGGTACCCCCGTGCACAAAGAGTTTGTACACGATGCTGTCTTGCCACATGGAGTCGAAAGCCTTGGAGATGTCGAGGAGCAACACCCCTAGGTACTCCCTCATCTCCAAGGCTTGCATCACCTGCTCCAGCAGGCGCAGCAGCTGTTATGTTATAGAATAGCCACTCCAGAAACCGAAGTGCTCCTCTAGATTGAGCTGTTCAGCCATGGCATGGCAGAGCAGCCACCCTGCATACATCTTCTCAAAGACTTTGGAGAAGGGCGCAAGCAGGCTGATCGACCAGTAGTGTTCTGCCTGTCAGGGGTCCTTGCCGCTTTTGGTGATGGCAACCACTTCCGCATGTTTTCACATGGAATGAAAGACTCTGGAGCTCAGAATACTGTTGAAGATGTCCACCAGGGGCTGATAGACCTCTGGTGGCAGTATCTGCAACAGACAGTTGCCAATACTTTTGGTGCCACCCACATTCTTCACAACGAGGCGGCAAAGTTGTCGATCACAGTCCATGGCTGTTACGGGTACGATCATGTCATCATCGCACCTGCCTGCAAGGAAGACCAGCAGTCAGTTCTTGACAAGATGGACGTGATCGACATCAATCACATCCACGGCTGGCTGGAAGTTTTTGGCAAATACGTTTGCAAGGATGCTGGTCTTAGCATCAGGCTTGCAGGTGGTGTTGCCCCCCCGCATGGAGAGGCAGGACTTGGTGATGGCAACAGAGGAAACACGTAGCAATCGGTCAGGCACTGCTGTCAGTTATCTGTGGGGTAGCCACAAGGCCGCTAATTCATGGTTTCAGTGGTCATCAATGGTGGCCCAAATCTCGCACCATGCCCTGTTTAGGCAGTGCTTCATCACAGGGAGGCAGAAGAGGCGATTCTTGTCAGTAATCATCTGTAAGGTGTGCCATGGAAGCTGGCATGACATCTCACCTCCAGGGAGTGACCACCTGTGCAGCACCGATCAACTGCCAGGCGAAGAAGGGCAACACTTCATCTGTCCCCGCCAGGTCAGGATCAGGCACATCATTAAGTCAGCCGAGCACTTTGGCTCCGAGTTGAGACAGCCAGCTGGCATGGATGCACCAATTACCTCCATGTCGAAGACCACCAGGAGATGGTTGGATGACAGGGCGCATTGGGCCATGGCCAACATAATTGTCTGACACCTTTGAATATGGTGATGTTGAGCATATGGATTGGCCTCGAGCGAGGAGTACTACGTGGTCATAAGTCCCTAAAACCATTGCATAGAGCAGCATGAAGCAGGTTGACACCCATTGGTGTTGGTGAGGCAGGAGTTCCATTGCATGCCTTTAACATTGAAATCACCCGCAGTGAAATGTTTCCTTCACAGTGATAGCAGGATGTCGAGGTCTGCTTCCTGTAGCAATACCTTCAGTGGCCTTAGGGTCCAACGAAGTTGATTACTCCCTAGCCTCCATCACGGCGAGAGGCGGCAGCTGGACCTTGTAGTAGGCAGCAGTCCCTCCACCGGCAATCAGTTAGTCTCTGCGATAGCACTGATAATTGGCTACCCTTACCCGTATTCCAGGTTTCAGGAAGGTCTCGCACATGAAGCAGGTGTTAGGTGCCTCATCCCACAAGAACTCCCCAAATTCCCTTTGCTAGGACACCAAACGGTTTGCATTGAATGCACAAATGGTAAGACCATTCATATGTAAATTATCAATGTTGCGTCTTGGAAGCAGTCGCGGTTACATATGGAGGCCACACGCGCCCCACTTGTGGAGCTGCCCACATTACCACCTGCACCACCCCCGGCAGTCAGCCCACACGCTATTCGTTCATTTCTTTCGTCAGTCAATTTGACTGAATTGAGTTATCGAGTAGTTGTACTTTTCTATGTAGCATGCATGTCCATGTCATTGTATTTTATACGTTTCCTTCTAATTCATCATTTAAGGAAGAGAACCACAATTAACTTTTTTATATCATAAGGAGGCACTGTCTTGTATATTAGTATAATCAGTTTAGATAAAACTTTCTTAAACTTTACCTGTACGTGATTATTTATCATTATGGTGAAAGTCAAGGTAGCTTAAGATATCTTTAGCGCCCCTCCTTGAGGTTTTTCTGCACCTGCCACTGCTCGGAAGTCACAACGCAGGCCTGCAGGACCATCCTAGCAGAGATGACTAGTGCCAGAAGCTGTTGGAGCAACTGGCTCAATGATCACAAGACTGATCAGAGCTCAGCTGTGGAGGCCGCTTGGGCGGCCTGCACCATGGAGGCAGCTGGTTGTGGCCGCTCAGCATGCGGCAGCTGCTGCACGGCCTCAGATGCTGGCTGTGGCACATCACGTGGAATGGGCTGCTACCACAGCAGCACATCAGTTTCAGGCTGCCATGGGTGTGGCTTGCATTGCGCGACAGTGGCACCTGCGGGGAGCGGCAGTCTTGGCTGCGGGAGAAGCCGCTGCCTCAGGTGTAGCCACAGACGCTGCAGGTGGCTGCCGTGACTCATGCCTCTGGGTGGAGGGTCAGGCGCCCCACCCTTAGTAGCAGCAGCGAAGCTAGTGTGAAGCTACACCCTTCTGTAAGATGCATCCGTGCCTCGCTGTTGTGTTCACAGCCTCTGCAGAAGGGCAAGCACCCTCTTTAGCTGGCAACATGTGCATTTCTGCCATCACAGCAAGTCAGCTGCTTCTTGCGAAAAAGCCCACGGGCCTGAGCACTTGATGCAGTAGGCCAGGATAGACCTGTACCTCTGGATGTAGTTAAGCTGCTGGCAAGAATAGCATTGCACTGTCTCACCTTTGGCCCAGAGTGACTTTACTGTGACATTGACACGTCCAACATATTGCACCCATAAAATTTTGCGATTTTTCCAGGTTGTCAACGAGGACAACCTGGCACAGCGGCATGTCTTGGTGTTCATGCAGTGACTTCATCAAGCTGGTGGACCTCATGCTAAAGCCCATGTCCTCAAATTTGTCTTGGAGACAGATAGACTCCTGGCACCCAGAAGTAGTACCTGTAGTGATGGTCAGGCACAGGGCACTGGATGGCCTCTCATCCAGCAGTGATGATGATAGTACAGAGAGCACCACAAGACATATTGGTGTTACAAGGCCCTCAGTCTCCCCCTCAGCATCGTGTTAAGAGGCTAGTGTGAAGTTCCACAAGCAGCAGATAGTGGTTACTTGGATGTTGTTATCTCAGGAATGGCAAGCAGTGTGATCATGAGAAGTGCTGGAACACCTAATACATGGATGTCACTACATTGTAAAAAATCATTGAATTGTGTGCTTTGGTATGAGTGCCATCAATCCTAATGACAAATTGAAATGAGAGCTAGAGAACTGTGGTATTTATGGAGACAGGTAGAAGGCATTTAGGTGATGCTCTGTTCATTATCTCCAAATGTGGCATGCTTTTTTACTAGTGGTCAGTGACTCTCATTCTGCTATGTTTGCTTAACAATTTGTTACAGTCTCTTAACCGCTCTCTCAAGTCTCTGATAGGTGTTATTGCATCTGAGATATAGCTTGTTTCTCCACATTACACATTAATAGAGCTAATGAATCTCTCTCTCTCTCTCTCTCTCTCTCTCTCTCTCTCTCTCTCTCTCTCTCTCTGAGTCAAGGTTCTACTGAACGAGTAGCTCGTGCCTGGGAATTAGTGCAGATGCAGCAACGTTTGCTCACGTCCGCAATTGATCTACAGTGTTGATTGTTTCTTTCTGCTGCATTGTTAAGTCACCACCTCTGCCTAGTGTTGCCTGTGGCAGTACCAGCGTGAGCTTTATAAAAAATTTGATTCCTTCCCCTTTTCTACTCTGTGGTGTAACAAATGGTCTCATCTCTCAATAGTTGCGGTACCCATCAATTATGCAACTGTATAAAACACAATAGATGTTGAAAATTCTTATTGTTCTCTTCTGTCAGTCCAGTTCATTTTTAAGGGCTTGTAACAATAGTTCACCAGACTGACACTTTTTGTGCAAACAGTCACTTGATCTGTGAAATTGATTTATACCATGAAAAAGTAGCGAAGCATAAACAGCGGTGACACGATGATTGTGCCAAAACAAACAAGGTCATAGCGATAGAACAATGCCGCACTGCAGTGTTAAATAAAATGTCATGCTGTACTGTGTACTTCATAGATGTACCAAGCAAAGACAAGACAGGCTGAGCCTTAGCCTGCACATCATACTCGTGTCCAGTTTGGTGCATTGTGAACTATCCTGTTGTAGCTTGTTATGCTGTGTATTGCAGAACTTGCCCAAAAATTATTAGGTTGGCAAACACAGCATACACTGTTGCAAGATGTTTGTTTCAATCTGTACAGTGTCTACTTTAGTGTACTAACAATGTATATAATTATAGCTCATTTCTTCGGTTTCACAGAACAATATCCTGTAAAACAACAGGAAATGGGGAAACATTTTTTATGTCCCATTGGAAAATATTTCATGTTACAGATCAGTCTAAATGTCATTTATGGAGTATAGTTTCACCTATGGTTACCATTTTTGTTTTAAAGAATACAGAAATGCAAAGTATTAATTCAGTGCCTGTATGTTTTCACCAGTTTTTGTGCTGGTAATCATTATTTAATTTTTGAGGTTAAAGCTTCAAAAAATCAATCAATACACAGCTGCTGTTATAGTAAGGAGCTTTGAAAATTCCTGCTTTTGCACTATTGAAACTAAGGTTGCGCATTCTATTTCTTGAAACCTGCTTGTTCCTTGTGGTTGCTCCCAAAGGCCTAGCATTGAAAGCCTCTGTTTCTAGATGTAATCCTACTCTACACCAGCCTCTTTTACAGTTTCAAATACAGTTATCTTTTGCACATAACCAGCTAATCTGTGATATATATGCTCTGTCTGCCAATTTCCACTCCACCAGACTAATCTCATTCTACAAAATCCTCTAATTGTGTGCCCCTCTTGTTTCCTGCCAAGCCAATTTCAAACTGCAACAACATGCCTGACTTCTACTCAGTAAGCTATCTCACCTTCTCCTAAACTACCTGAACAGTGGTGTTTCCCTTCCTGTCCCTCTGCAGCTCCATAAACTGCCACATCACCAGTCACCACCCCTCTCCTACAAACTGAGCTAGGCCAGCCTCCATAACATCCCTCAGCCTTCACCACTGCTTCCCAGACCAATAAAAACTCATAATCATAACAACAAGTCATAACAGTACAGTGTTCTTAACCTCTCACCTAAAGCACTCTCCCCTTATGAATTATCTCTGTTACCCAAGGGTCTCACTTTCAGCCCTAAACCTGCGTTTAATCATGCTACTTTGGTGAAGGGCCAACTTTCATTTAAATATAATGTCAACTGAAAATATCACTTTCCAACCCAATTCCAAAACCATTCCCACAGCAAACCTGACATTGAACGCCTACAATCCCAACTTAATCCACCATCAGTACCTCAGAATCATCCATTACAAACCTTCCAAGAATTCCTAACATCTAGCATTGCTTCACAGCCGTTCAAGTTCCTGCAACATGACCCTAACTTGTCCTATCCAGAACTACAGGCTCTTCAGTCCCTAAGAGCTGACTCTATCCCTATCCTCTCTGCAGACAAGGATCTACTGCTGTGGTACTTGACCAATGGGGGTATGTAAGTGAAAGTCTCTGCCAAATGTCTGACACATCTATGTAGTGCTCTTGCTATCAGGGTCCCATTCCCGTGGTTGAAACTGATGTGCATCCCTCCCCTCCCCCCCCCCACCCCCCCCCCTTAAAAACTCAGGACCTTCACAAGGACTTACACCTCAATCTATTCTTCTTACCCCATCCAAACCATGTATCCCCACCTTTTACCTTCTTCCTAAGATCCATAAACTCAATTACCCTTGCCGTCCTATAGTTGCTGGCTTCAAAGCACCTACCAACTATATATCTACCTTAGTTGATAAACACCTGCAACACTACTCCAAAGATTTCCCTCCTATACTGAAGACACCAACCATTTTGTAGATCATCACAACTCTGTGCCCATCCCACTTCCACCACACACCTTGCTTGTCACCAGTGATGCCACCTCCCTCTGTACCAACATCCCCCATGTATGCAGTCTGTCTGCTGCTGAGCATTTCCTCAGTCAGTACACACTCGATTCAGAACCTATGACATACTTCCCGCTCATGTTAATCAACTTTATGCTTACCGACAAATACTTCCCCTGTGAGGGGCAGACGTACAAACAGACAGAGGCACAGCTGTGGAAACTAAGGTGTCCCCTTCTATGCTAACCTTTTCATGGGTCACTTGGAGTGGGCTTTCCTGGGATCTATAAGCCTTCAGCCCCTGGTTTGGTTTAGATACATTGATGACATGTTTGCCATGTGGACTCAAGGCAAGGCTGACCTATTATAATTCCTGGAATCTCTAAATAATTCTCCCAGCTAAATTTCACATGGTCTTATTCCAGATCCCATGCCACTTTCCTTGGCATTGATCTCATCCTCACCGAAGGTCAGGTACACACTCCTGTTCACGTTAAACCTATTAAAAAACAACAGTACTTACATTTTGACAGTTGCTATCCTTTCCATGTCAAACATTTCCTTTGTACACCCTTGAAATTCTAGGCAAACATATTGGTTCAGATGCAAACTCTTTACAACAATACACCACTATTCTCACCCAAACGTTCTGGACTATCACATACAATCCTGATACTGCTGATCCCTCCAAGAAACAACTTACGAGTACACAACTTATCACTCAGTATTATTGTGGTCTTGAATGTATTAATCAGCTACTTAAACAAGGCTTACCCTAAAAAATGAGGTTCGTTGTGTCAGAGATTATGCCCACCACATCTAGAATAGCTTTTTGTCGCCCTCCCAGTCTCCGCAATATCTTTGTCAGACTGTTTGCTCCATCTACACCCATCTTCCCTACCCTATGGCTCCACCCATGTGACCGTATCCATTGCAAGGCTTGCCCTATACACCCCCCTACCACCACTTATCATGTTATCAAATTGAGTGAATGGGCATAGGCAGAGTGTGCATGCAGGCAGCACACAATATTCTGTTGCAGAGCATGCTATACAGTATGACAGTCATGACGTCGATGTGTGTTTCACCACACGTGTCATCTGGGTTCTTCCCCCTCTCCCCCCCCCCCCCCCCCCCATCTCAGGCCACCAGTTCCTCAGAACTCCACAAGTGGGAACTGGTGCTGCAACATGTCCTTGGTTCTTGCCACCCATCTGGCCATAATTTAGATTAATTTCTTTGTCAGAGCATTTCGTCACAGTGACTATTCCTTTCTTCCATCCCATTTAGTTTTCTGCTGTAATCTCTGTCCTGCATATTGCCCCGTCTTCCACCTTTAAGCTCTCAGGTTTCCAAATCTCTTCCTGTGCAGTCCCCAACAATCAGTCTTTCCTATTCATCCCATCCAGTAAGTCTCCCAGAATCCGGGCTTCTGAACAACTTTTCCAAGCTCTACCCCTTTTCCCAAAACTCACCAGTCCGTTTACTTCACCCCTCTTCCTTTCCCTTCAGCTCTTCTGCCAGGAGGAGAAGCAGCCACTGGCTCTGAAAGCTTGCAAACTGTAATATCTTTTATGCGTGTGTTCTCCTGCTGCCACATGGTGAGTAGACTCTGTCTGTCTAGTTACATTATTAGTTCCTTTTTGGTAGATAAATTAGTTTAAAGGAGCAAAATGGTTTGCTGATTGTTTTAAAGTGGTCTTAAAGTTTTTGTCTTTGGATAAGATTCTAGCCATGTGAAGTAAATATGCCATTAATTCCATAATGTTTGGTCACATGGTCGTCGTCATCTTCTTCAGTCCAAAAATTGGTTTGATACTGTTCTCCACACTAGTCTGTTCTGTCTCAATATCTTCTTTGTTGCGTACCTACTGCAACCAGCATTCAGTTGAACTGCACTGCAATCATATTTCATTTTATCTTCAATGATTTCATCCCTATTGATCCATTGTTTTCATTTCAGTGCATTTAATCCATTTGGTATATACCCCTTGTCACAGGGAAAGTCACAGTCTTCTACTAACTCCGTTCTCACAATGAACTCCTGAAGAACCTCTGATAGTAGTGTTCAAAAACCATTGTGGAAACATCACTTACAATGAAAGTTTAAATAGGGTCTGGGGCATACTCAGATAGCTTAATGGTTAAGGCAGCTGCTCGCAGTAAGAAGGAAATCCAATTGCAAGCCTGTTTGGCACAAATTTTCAGCTGTCACAGTAGGTTTATTGTTAGGATTAAATATGCAGTTGTCAGTTTGTGTCAATAGATAAAACCACCATGTTGCGAAAAGGGTCCCCATTACAACACTGATTTTCATGATTAGAGAACTGTGTTTTTCGGGTGTCATTAACATATGCAATTCCCAAGACCTAAAACAAGCTATCTTCTGTTAACCTTTTATTGAGTTTGTGATCCCTGATTCTGACTATATTTGTCATCTGCTTATTCCCCCTTTGTTGTTGCCCGTGGTGTCTCTTCTCTGCCCCTCTTTACCCTTTTCCATACATGATATTATTCAACATCTGATGAATCATAAACATGTTTTCTCATTGTTTCTTACTTACAGTACCCTACATATAAGCTTATGTATTTTGTATTCAGTTTGTTAATTGTGTCTGCTAGACATCGATTTGCCAAAGAACACTGTATTGCCTTATAGTACAAAATCTGACAAAATAACCAGTCTGCTTACCTTACCTTACCTAGGAATTGTTTGTTGTTTGATATTTGCACATGTTGCATTTCTGATATACTGAATCCTTTCACTGTGGATATGTTTGGGCTCAGGTTGGCTTCACTTTGAAGATAATGACCCTGAATTGAACATATTTTGTAAGTAAACATGATCAGTTTAAATTTCTGGGTCAGACCTCAAACACATTTTCTTTTAGAATGCAAGAACACAATTGCTTGTATGCTGCTGCTGTGATGGTAAACCAAAGTGAAACTTGTCATAGCACGAAGACACAGTTCAAAGTTGAAAACGTCATACTCCAATGCTCGAAGACAAACAGATTCGACTAATGTACGTAGTCTCATTTCTGTTTTGTCAGACCTCACATCATTATATTTAACTGGAATTGTTAGTATTGTGTGTTTATGAATTATTTGTCAGTATAATACTGGGTGTTCATAATTAAACTGAGGGTTTTGAGAGTGTGACAGTGCAGACACTGAAACATTGTAGGTATGTTTGTTAATCAGTGCACTCATGGAGTATGTAGGAGAAAAAATAATATTTCCACTTTCTGTCACAAGATGAAAATATGGCACTGTAAGCAGTCAGAATACAAAATGTTTGGGTTTTGATGTCTCTATGCAAAAAGGTGGGAATTTAAGGAGATGGGACCTGGATAAACTAAAAGAACCAGAGGTTGTACAGAGATTCAGGGAGAGCATAAGGGAGCAATTGACAGGAATGGGGGAAATAAATACAGTAGAAGAAGAATGGGTAGCTTTGAGGGACGAAGTAGTGAAGGCAGCAGTGGATCAAGTAGGTAAAAAGACGAGGGCTAGTAGAAATCCTTGGGTAACAGAAGAAATATTGAATTTAATTGATGAAAGGAGAAAATATAAAAATGCAGTAAGTGAAACAGGCAAAAAGGAATACAAACGTCTCAAAAATGAGATCGACAGGAAGTGCAAAATGGCTAAGCAAGGATGGCTAGAGGACAAATGTAAGGATGTAGAGGCCTATCTCACTAGGGGTAAGATAGATACCGCCTACTGGAAAATTAAAGAGACCTTTGGAGAAAAGAGAACGACTTGTATGAATATCAAGAGCTCAGATGGAAACCCAGTTCTAAGCAAAGAAGGGAAAGCAGAAAGGTGGAAGGAGTATATAGAGGGTGTATACAAGGGCGATGTACTTGAGGACAATATTATGGAAATGGAAGAGGATGTAGATGAAGATGAAATGGGAGATATGATACTGCGTGAAGAGTTTGACAGAGCACTGAAAGACCAGAGTCGAAACAAGGCCCCCGGAGTAGACAATATTCCATTGGAACTACTGATGGCCGTGGGAGAGCCAGTCCTGACAAAACTCTACCATCTGGTGAGCAAGATGTATGAAACAGGCGAAATACCCACAGACTTCAAGAAGAATATAATAATTCCAATCCCAAAGAAAGCAGGTGTTGACAGATGTGAAAATTACCGAACTATCAGCTTAATAAGTCACAGCTGCAAAATACTAACACGAATTCTTTACAGACGAATCGAAAAACTAGTAGAAGCCAACCTCGGGGAAGATCAGTTTGGATTCCGTAGAAAAACTGGAACACGTGAGGCAATACTGACCTTACGACTTATCTTAGAAGAAAGATTAAGGAAAGGCAAACCTACGTTTCTAGCATTTGTAGACTTAGAGAAAGCTTTTGACAATGTTGACTGGAATACTATCTTTCAAATTCTAAAGGTGGCAGGGGTAAAATACAGGGAGCGAAAGGCTATTTACAATTTGTACAGAAACCAGATGGCAGTTATAAGAGTCGAGGGACATGAAAGGGAAGCAGTGGTTGGGAAGGGAGTAAGACAGGGTTGTAGCCTCTCCCCGATGTTGTTCAATCTGTATATTGAGCAAGCAGTAAAGGAAACAAAAGAAAAATTCGGAGTAGGTATTAAAATTCATGGAGAAGAAATAAAAACTTTGAGGTTCGCCGATGACATTGTAATTCTGTCAGAGACAGCAAAGGACTTGGAAGAGCAGTTGAATGGAATGGACAGTGTCTTGAAAGGAGGATATAAGATGAACATCAACAAAAGCAAAACAAGGATAATGGAATGTAGTCTAATTAAGTCGGGTGATGCTGAGGGAATTAGATTAGGAAATGAGGCACTTAAAGTAGTAAAGGAGTTTTGCTATTTGGGGAGCAAAATGACTGATGATGGTCGAAGTAGAGAGGATATAAAATGTAGGCTGGCAATGGCAAGGAAAGCGTTTCTGAAGAAGAGAAATTTGTTAACATCCAGTATTGATTTAAGTGTCAGGAAGTCATTTCTGAAAGTATTCGTATGGAGTGTAGCCATGTATGGAAGTGAAACATGGACGATAAATAGTTTGGACAAGGAGAGAATAGAAGCTTTCGAAATGTGGTGCTACAGAAGAATGCTGAAGATTAGATGGGTAGATCACATAACTAATGAGGAAGTATTGAATAGGATTGGGGAGAAGAGAAGTTTGTGGCACAACTTGACCAGAAGAAGGGATCGGTTGGTAGGACATGTTCTGAGGCATCAAGGGATCACCAATTTAGTATTGGAGGGCAGCGTGGAGGGTAAAAATCGTAGAGGGAGACCAAGAGATGAATACACTAAGCAGATTCAGAAGGATGTAGGTTGCAGTAGGTACTGGGAGATGAAAAAGCTTGCACAGGATAGAGTAGCATGGAGAGCTGCATCAAACCAGTCTCAGGACTGAAGACCACAACAACAACAACATGTTCTTTTTCACTTGGCGATGTTTGTTGATTTCTTTTGTGAAATGTCTGTCAGTGAAAAGGTTTAAGGAGGTTGAAATTTTCCATACGAATGTAATGGCTGTTGAGAAGAAAGACCGTGCACTCCTGATAAAGTTGTTTTATAAGAACGGCAGCAATAGCAAATCTACATTGCAGGAACATCACCGAAAGAAACAGCTGCAAAGAGTCCCCATGTCAGTAAATGAGCTAAATAATATGATCAAGAAGTTGGGAAAAACAGGTGAATTAAGTTGTGCAGCAGGGAGAGGGAGACAACTCATTCCCATGACAGTTGTTGACAAACTTTCTGTAGCTGTGGACAACGGTGCAGCACATGCCTCAGATTCAGATGCCAGTGCTTGAACTGTGTCACAGGAAATCTCTCTGCCCTGGTCAACAGTTCAAAAGATTTTGTGGCACATTTTACTCTGGTATCCCCCCATGAATACTCTGCCACATGTTGTGCAGGAACATCCACTTCAGTCAGTGTATGTGACTGTGTGGTGTGGTTTCACAAGCTCCTTCATTCTCAATCTGTATTTCTTCAAGGAGATGACATCTCTTGGGCCTGTTAGGTGTACAGTGACATGTGCATGTTATAAGTATCTCCTTATGCAATGCATGATTCCAGGTTTGCAAGAACACAACCATGTTTGCACCACTATTTTCATGTAAGCTGGGGCAACAGCACATGCTGTGACAGGTGAAAGATTTGCTTCAAGAAACATTCTGAAATGACCACATCATCTCTAGAGAATTTCAAGATGTGTGGCCCTCCAAATCCCCTGACCTAAATCCATATGATTTCTGCTTGTGGGGATATCATGTCCATTAGGGATGTATCTGTACTATTTCTGATCAGAAGGAAAGCACACAACATATTGCTCTGATTACACCAGATATGCTGCGAGCAACTGTCAACCACACCATCTTATGGATGCAGCATGTTGCCGAGTCAGGAGGCCGTATTGAACATATGTTATAACTTGTGACCATATCCTGACAAATGTTTAAGAACCACCGTTATCATGTGTTTATTTCTCCCCTTTTCCTGCAACCACAGCACATTATGATTTCTTACAGTGCCATATGTTCACCTGGTGGCAGAAAGTGGAACTATTCCCCCACCCAACATACTCTGGGAGTGCACTGATTTATGAACATACCTAGGATATTTAGGGTTAAGAATTTGGCAGCTGTAACGTTAATAAGTGTTTCATATATTTATCAAATTTACTTTTTAATTTTTTTTATGCAATTTCAAGGAAAAAAGGAAACATATTACCTCTTCTCTACACTCAGAATATTGTTTTCCTGTTAATGAAAGACAACACTGTTATAACAGAGTATTAGATTTCAAATCGTGTTTCTTTAAGTTTTCTTTGTAATGCTCTGTTCACAATGAATCACACATTCATTACAATAATAAAAGTGAAGCACTCTCTAGTATTTGTATAAATTAATTTTATTTCTGAATCATATTTACAGAGGAAGTGAAACAGACTGTAACAGGTGGAGGGTTAAGAATGTTAAGTGATGGGAAGATATCGAAGGACACCAAACTACAGCTTACAACAAAAATAAAACTGCTCCGTGCACACATACTAAGGTAATATAAGTTTAGAATATGGCAGTACTGATAATAAAGTACTGGTTGAACCTGTGAGAGGCACTGAAAGTTTTATTTGCAAATTGACTCAGTCAAATCATTATTCTGGCAGGCTAGTAATGGAAGATGACAATGATGAGGATAATGATGATGAAGATACTGTCGACATTTTTCATTATGCTGATAATTCTATGGAGTACCATGGAGAAGATCCACAATCATTCAAAATTTCAGCAGACTTAGCGCCAGGTGTTGAATTTCTCATCAGCTGTTACCCACAGTTTGTCAGTATTTCAGACATACCACTGGATACTGACAGTGAGAAGGTATGCAGTTGCTCTCAAGGGCATAAAATTGTGTTGTATTTGTGATTCACTTATTTTATACTGCATAATAATTAAATTATATGCTTTTTTTCCTTTAGATAAGCCTGGCTTCAGACCTTTGGCAGCGTGGGCTCCTCCTCAAGTCTGATTAGAGTTCCCAACTGGTTACTTGTAAAACATTTCTGATCTGTGTATTTGACTGAGTATCTTAGAAAGTGTGGCAGATTGTGACATCCTACTCCACCTCAGCTTGTGATGCTTGTCCTTTCTGTAGCCAGATTAAACTTTTAATAAACTGACTTCACTTTGTTGCTGAATTATTATCTAGGTGAATTTGTCATCATTACATTTTTCCAGCCTGTTTACTTTATCCTGTAATTATTTTATGATAGCATCAGCATGTATCTTCTGAGAAAGAAATTTAACATAACAACTTGATCATCATCATCCTGTTGTGGTAAGGAACTGTCTTGAAAGAACTCACAAGCACTGCAGAATGTTAGAATCATTCAGGAAACAAACCTTAATCTGTGACCATTACCCCAGCCAGGTATGAAGCTGAACTGCTCAGAAGTTTCAAAACTAGAAGAGAGATATTGGCGGAAACTGTAGGACGACAGATTGTCCATTTAACGTGGATACTTGGTTGCTTAGACATTGTCCAGGAGATGTAAGAGTGTGGGCTGAAGTTCCATTCCAGCGTACAGTTTTAATCTGTTAGAAAGTTTCACTACAACGCCCACACAGCTTTAGTGAAAGGTTCATCCTGAAATTTGGTGGGAACGTAAAACTGTCTCTAGCAACAGTGTAGTAAGAGATGTGGCAAAACAATGATAATTTTTATGACAAATAATGAGTCAGTGAAAGAGACTATGATTATTTTTTCTAATTCTTTTGCAATAAAACTTATTGTCATACATATAGTTTTGGTTGTTACAACTAAAAGAATTCCAGGGTCATTTCTCTTCTTGACTTACTTTTGCTATGGCTGCTCATATGCCTGATGATACTATGTTAGTAAATTATTGTACTTTGATAATTGGTTGTGGGGCAATGTTTGTGGTTGGCCGTTGTGCTAATTTTGAACTTGATGTGAAGAAGTTTATTACTCTTTCTATATTAAGACAGTTTAGTTTAATGATAAGAATTTTTGCTGTAGATATGATAATGGGAAGTTCTTGATGGAATATAAATATTGAAAGGAAGACACTGAACGGTCAAAAGGCACATTACACATCAACACCTACATAAACACTCCGCAAGCCACCATATGATGCATGGAGGAAGGTACCCTGTACCACTACTAGTCATTTCCTTTCCTGTTCCATTCGCAAAAAGTGTAAGGGAAAAAAGACTTTCTATATGCCTCCATATGAGCCCTAGTTTCTCATGTCTTATCTGTGTGGTCCTTACAAGCAATGTATGTTGTAGGCAGTAGAATCATCCTGCAGTCAGCTTCAAATGTTGATTCTCTCAATTTTCTCAGTAGTGTTCCTCGAAAAGAACATCGATTTCCCTCCAGGAACTCCTTTGAGTTCTCGAAACATCTGTGTAACACTAGCATGTTGTTGGAACCTACCGGTAACATATCTGGCTACCCCCTCTGAATTGCTTCAATGTCTTTCTTTTGTAGTTGTAAATTCTGCCACAGAATGTATCAGGATGACCAAATGTAGCGGGAAGATGTAGAAGGCACCATATTAAGACTCATCCGAACTTTCCAAATGATTGACTTGTTTCCACTACAGTGCCACATTCACCTCGGTCCACGTTGCAGGTCCCCGATGCTGAGGCCACCGACCCAGTGCAACGCACTGCTGTGTGTTGGCCTTGTAGGGCTGCGTCGTCAGGGCTGCACTGGCAGCTGGCTCAGCGGTCTTCTTCCCCGCTGACTCAGCACTGCTCCGCTGGGAGCCGCTGAGCGGCCCTCTGCTTCCTTCCTTGCTGGCGTAGCTGAGATCACAGTGACCACAGGCGCCTGCGATCCGGCACCCTAATTTGCAACCCTCGCCTTGGGATGCCTCCGGCGTGTGTTGGAAACCACGACGACTGCCCGCGGTAACAAACCATGGAGTGGCCTGCCGCTGGCTGGCTGGCTGGCTGGCTGGCTACATACCCCGTGTCGGCCTCAGAGGGTCAAACCAGCAACCCATCGTCGACTGGCGCCCCATCTGCTGCTGTGTGTAGCTGGTGGTGTGACACGCTCTGCCGCCCAGGAGAGCTGCCACACTTGAATGAATCTCGTTAGAAACCCGCACCTATTTATACGGGGCTGTATGTGTCTGTTTTGCTAAAGCGCCGCTCTGAGTCATGTACTCACAACACCTAGATTGCAGCAGTGGGGTCCCTTCTGCCTGTAACTTGCGACATGCATACCACTGCGTTTACTCTTTTCTACTTCGCAACCACTGGCCAGCGTCACTTACTTTCAACAGGCCAACGCCTGGCTGTAACTTATGCAGTCAGAAATGTTGCACCGAATCTAACTTTCCTATTTTAAACTGTGGTGCCGCTACATTATTCCCCTCTTCGGAAAGTGCCGGTCCCCGGGTCGACCCTTAACTAGCTCTTAACTTGTTGGGGTCGGCACCCGTGGTATATTTCCTTACTATTGGAAAACTTAAATGTGGTCTAGTGCCCCTTAAAACCATGACATGAAACAAAATGTAAAAATTCCGTACTGGACAACCACTGCTCAATCAACCCCTTACTTGCTCATCTCATGCCCTCGGTATCCAATCCACTGGGACTTTGACTACCCTTGGTTCCCTCTTGGAATTAGTTCTCCGCCTGATTAGAAAGAAAACAACATATAACAAAGTTAAGGCTGCGATGACACTTGGCACAGAGGTGCTCAAAATGATCGTTCTTTGCTGTTGCCTTTCCCCTATACTGAGCAACATGTTGCACAAGCTGTTCGGCTGATATGTGCCCTCTTGCTCTAAAATGAACTGGTTTATGGATCTCAACAGACATGGCTCCAGAGTATGTTTTAACAAGGTCAGAGTCTGCCTTGGAAAAACTCTAAAGTGGCATCTGGCCAGTACAGCTGTGGCTGCGTAACATTCAATTGTGTGACACCTGAAATTGTCGCTGGCAGGTAGAGGGTTGGTCCTATTATGTCACACTTAGTTCCATAGATTAAAATTCTGCTCCCCTCAAGCTCTGTACGTTTCACTTCTGCAAATACTCCCCACTCAAAACACTTTGCTACTACTACCAAATTCTCGTAGGTGGAGAAGATCCAATGCATCCCGACCCGTTGCAAGCTCAATTTTTGCTCCATGATGTCCCTTGGACAGTCTATTACTTTTCCCCTGGCTAAAAATAACTGCACCATGAATGTGTCCCATATTTGTAGCTTCACAGATTTTCCTCCAACATTCATTATTTTTTATCCAAACTCAGCACCGATTGTGAGACTAATTTCATCCTTAAATTTACATTATACGAAATGGTGCAATAAACACGACTTTCCTGACCCAGCACTGTCAATAACTAAAAATTTAAACTGGAAATCGTACAACTCTGACATCGTTCAACACATATTTATTACAACTTTGCGGCAAAATGTACTGCGACGCATTTATTTCTCCAGACCCGCGTTTGATTTCGCCTCCAACAACACTCCACATATGTCAGATGCTACACTTCCCTTTTCAGTGACACGAGGTCAGGGATCACCATCACCCTTCCTCCCTCTCCAAAAAGACTGCTGCCCCTATTAGGCTCACAAAACTCGAAAACTCATACAACATATGAAAATACAATGCCTAATTACTCTACACAAACCCAATGATACATGACAAGAAAACAAAACAAAACTACAATTATCCTACTACTTTCTGGATCGCAAAGCATACGGTACTTCATGCAGTACTCTATCTTCCTGGTTTTCTCTGTGCTTAGCACCTCTCTTCACTCTCTCTTTCTTCCTCTTTCCTTCCTGTGACACGCCTGGAATCACATCCTGGCAACCCTCAAATGGCCATAATCGCCCAGTGTGTACTACTGCTGTTCTAGTTGGCAGCTGAAGCTTAACATTAGTGGGAGATGTGGTTTCAACAACTCGGTATGGCCCTGGATACCTCGTGAGGAACTTCTTTGTTTTCCCTTTTTGCGTATGGGGGCTGGACAGCATTACCCATTGTCCCACTCAATACTGCGGTAAACTTCCTTTCTGCTTTACTGCATCTTCCTGCCTTTCCAAAGCCTTTGTATTCGCCTTTTGTATCCGTTTCCAAATATCCCGAATTGTCCTTGTGAATTGACGTACAGATTCACCAGTCCTTCCTTTCTGTACCCTCACCAAATGAAACAATGACGGCATTATTCGGCCGTACACTACCTCATATGGAGATAAACCAGTATTTGTATCGACTTCTGTATTATATGAGCATACAACATGCTTCAAATACTCCTCCCACTGATTGTGGTGAGAATCCACATAAAAACTCAGCATCTTCCCAATTGTTCTGTGTACTCGTTCTGTCCTTCTGTTGGCCTGTGGATGCAATGCGCTCGTCCTCAACTTCTTTACGTTCAATAATTTACACAGTTCCTTCATTAAATCCGACATGAAGTTGGTCCCTTGGTCAGTAATTATTGTCTACGGTACACCAAACTTCAATATCCAGTTGTTTACTAACGCTTGTGCGAGCATTGCTGCCTGTTGATTTGGTATAACCACCATCTCCATATACCTTGAAAAATGTTCTATTATTGTCAGGACGAATCTGTTCCCCGATGGTGTTCACGTAAAAGGTCATGAGACATTAATCCCCAACAAAGAAAATGGACATGTCGCTTCTGACAATTGTTGAAGCTGTATCTGTTTCTGACTCAAATCTGCTCTCTGTGCACATGGTATACAATTCTTAACATACTGATCCACATCTCCTTTCCTACCTCTTCACCAATACCTCTCCGCTACTCTCCTATTCGTCGCTCTACACTCTCCATGACTGGATAAGACGTGATCATGTGTTTCCTTTAAAACCTCATCTCTCAGCTTCCCTGGCACTACTACCCTTGGCCCCAACTTCATTTCCCTGCACAGAAGACAGTCATACATATTAAATTGTGGCTGTGTCCGATACAGTTTACAATCATTGTCCACGTCCTGTAATTCTTGCCATATGGCTAGGTCATAACTATGACTTCTACTTTTGCCACCTTCCTACTTAGTGCATTCGCATTACTGTGCTTCTTCCCAGGCTTGTGCACCACCTCATAGTCAAATTCACTAAGCCTCACAGCCCATCTAGCGAGTCTAGTGGACGGATCCTTCAACCCCAACAACCACTTCAACGCAACATCCGAAATCTTCTCCCATATAAATAACATTTAAAATATGTGATTCTGTAGATTATGCTAAGCATCTCCCTCTCTGTTGTTGAGTAATTCCTCTCTGCTGCATTCAACTGCCTAGACGCATGGGCTACCGGATGCTCTTTCCCACCAATTTCCTGACTAAGAACACACCATAATGCTTGATTCGATGCATTGCATGCTTGTATAAACTCCTTTTCAAAATCTGGAAATGCAAGAACCGGACTTGACGTTAACACTTCTTTCAGTTTGTCAAATGCTTTCTGACACTATTCTGTCCACTCAAATTTCCCACCCTTCCGCAACAATCACGTCAACGGCTGTACTAAATCTGCAAAACACTTCATGAACTTTCGATAGAAATTGCAAATTTCGATGAATGATTGTACTTCCTTAACTGTTTTCGGTTCCCGAAAATCCCTTACAGCCTGTACCAATCTCGGATCTGTTCGCACTCCGTCCTTACTGATAATATGACCCAAATATTTTACTTCTAATACAAAATTACACTTCTCCCAGCTCAACACCAAATAAGCTGCTCTTAACCTCATAAAGACTTTCCTTAACTGCTGTGTATGTTGCTGCATACTACTTGAAAACAATATAATGTCATCCAAATAGACAAGATACTGCTGTTGTTTCAAACCCCTCAAGACACTGTCTAGCAACCTCTGAAACGTTGCCGGAGCATTTTTCAAACCAAATGGCATTCTAATGTACTGGTAATGGTCTCCAGGCGTAGAGAAAGCAGTGTTTGGACGATCCTCTGGAGCCACCTCTAACTGATGATAATTACTTGTCAAATCCATTGTAGAAAAGTACTGGCTTTGTCCTAAGTGATCCAAAGTGCCCAATATGTTTGGAATGGGGTATGCGTCTGTTACTGTCTTATTATTGAGGTATCGGTAGTCACAACAGAACCTGTATTTCTTAGTTCCATCTGTAGTTTTTTAGGCACAAAGACAATGCCCGCTCCCCAGTAACTATTATTATGCTCTATAATACTGTCCGCAAGCTGCAGATCAATGAAATCCTCCACAATCGGCTGCAAATACCTCGGTATTCTGTATGGTTTATGGTAAACAGGTGCTTCATTCCCTGTTGGTATCTTGTGTTGAACTAATGTAGTTTCTGATAACGACCCTTGTGAGAAAAACAAATCCTTAAATTCCCACAATAATTCTTCCATATGCTCTCTTTCTCCTCCTTTCAAATGCTTAATTTTGTCACACAATGCAGTTCTATCGGCAGTTAGTGGTTGATCGCTTCGTCTACCTCTCGAACACCAGTCTTTGTCATCTGGCACATCCAAATTTGCTACTAAAACTCCTTTTCTCAAATTTGCGTGTACACTGCTAAAATTATCCACATTCACGGGAACTACTTGCCCATTGTTCCCCTCCTGTACGCGTACAACACTACGTTTCACAATACAACCTAATGGATCCAAAAATTCGTTATCCTCCAATGGTTCAATAACACATACTGTACCCACAGGTAGATTTGACTCCACACTTACCCAAAGCGACTTCCTGGTGCCACTAGACACACACTAATGCGAATTAAGCCATAATGCTGATGTACGCGGTTCAATTGGTTTGTTCATTACGTTGAATGCCCCTCGCGACAGCTCTGCATTGACAATGGTTTCTCCTAGCTGGAACAAGTTCCACAGTTTGTTGTCCAGGGTCAATTTTGGCATGATGTTGATGCAAGAAATCTACTCCTAGGACCATGTCGTGGCCCTCGCTTACCCATGGTACTACCTCTATGCATGCATTAAATCAGACATTCTCTGTTCAAAAGTCAACTGTACCAACTCCAAAGGCATGACCTCCTTATCCCCCACTCCACACAACCTATAACATGGTGGGTCTAGCTTCCTTCGTCCCATTATATTCCTAGTAGCCACTGACACGTGCGCCCATGTATCCAACAAAATCTTAAACTTCTTAGTTCCTACGGATCCTACCACTGAACATTGCACCTTTGCATACTTATTCGTAGCATTGAAATTAAATGGGAGCTCCCTTAGGTGGGTCTTGGCTTCCTCTGCCGTTTAACGATTGCCCACCTCTCCTATCCCCACTTCTCCATCTTCGCTGCTGCCAATTTCCACCCTTTCCATTATTCCTTGGTGACTGGGTGCTTTGCCTCTGCACATGTCCCATACGACCACACTTAAAACATTTCACTCCAGCTGTAAACACTGTTTGCCTCTCGTGTACCCCTGTTGCCACGTCTATTTCATTGAATTGCCAGCTGAATGGCCGAATACAAAACTTTCGGAGTCCATTCACTTTCCGTGACATATGCGCCAGTAAGCCTTTCAAAAATACATCAAGCGCCCTTTGCTCGTCCTCCTGCCTGACTTCCTACAGCTCCGTATCATCACACTCAGTGTCATTATGCTAACACTTACTCTGATAACAAAAAATACTGCAGCAGCATAAAACATCTAAAATGTGGCTTGCCAGGAGCCATGCTCGAAAAAAACAAAAAAAAGGTAAGAAAAGTCCAATACTCTAAAGAAAAATGGTCAAAACTCAGCACATCTTGTGACTGTAATGCAGGCGGTGAGCTCGAACGTCGTACTGTACAGACGACGTCCACTATTCTGACACCAAATGTAGTGGTGTCGGACACCAAATGTAGTGGAATGAGGCAGAAGGCACCGCATTAAGACTCGTACGAGCTTTCTAAATTATTTATTTGTTTCAACTACAGAGCCCTATTCAAGTCAGTCCACATCGCAGGCTCCCACAATGCTGAGGCCAGCGACCCAGTGCAACTCGCTGCTGTGTGTCAGCCTTGTAGGGCCGCATCGTCAGGGCTGCGCCAACAGCCAGCTCGGCAGTCTTCTTCCCCATTGACTCAGTGCTACTTCGCTGGGAGCCACCGAGCGGCCCGCTGTTGCTTCCTCGCTGGTGGCCTGTTTGCCGTATTTTGGTGCCATGTCATCAAGAAACCAAAGAGTCCTTGGAAGATACGGAATTAAGTGTGTTTTTCAACCATCTGCAAAACAGAAACCTGTTGGGTTTGGTTAAGGATGACTTTGGACTGAGGAAATGTGGTGTGTACAAGATTCCTTGTCAGTGTGGGGCAGCGTATATATGCCAGACATGCCGCACAGTACAAGAACACTGCGATGAACATCGTCATACACGCCTTTGTCAACCAGAAAAGTCGGCAACTGCGAAGCACTGCCTGATACAGGACATTGTATGATTTATGAAAAGACGGAAGTTTTAACCCCGGCATCATCTTTCTGGGACTGCGTCATTAAGGAAGCAATACATGTCCGTACAGCCGATAATCTCATCAACAAGGATACGGGATTTCAGCTGACTACAGCCTGGAACCCTGCATTGGCTACCATTAAATCACAATACAAAAATCAAGATTCTTCGATAACAGGCCCGTCATAACACTGGCCTAGTATGGCAGTTGGTGAGTAATGTCTGGCTACACTGTTGACAAACGCAGTGTGCAGTGAACGTGCGGGAGAGCCGCTCTGCAATTTTCGGCATAGGGAGTTTGAATAGGGCAAATCACTGCATGCACAATTTTCACAGCTGCGCGTTCTTCGCGCTCGTGTTATAAAAACGGGACATCGGTGTGCGGATGCCATCAATCATACCTAGCCTCGAGCAAGGTTGAACCACCTGAAGTTGTCGGACAGTTGCTCCGAGGAAATATTGTGGAATTTGCACAACGTGATCCGGCGGCAAACCCGTGAAGAATATTTACAAGATCTGACCTATTTGTAGCTACAAGGTCTAAGATATTTCCAATATGTGTGGATAGCTGAACTAGCTGCTCAAGACATCTTTCAGAAAACTTCTTCAAAAGCACTCCACACGACTGTCTGTTGTGGGATGGCGGCTCGCTGAGATTGAGGTAAGGACTATGGGTTGAAGGAAATGTGTTTCAAGGAAAATTTAAAAAAGCTGATACTGGAGGAAGTATCCAAAGGGCACAGGATGTGAAGCAACCATTGAAGTTGAGAATGCTGTGCTCAGCGCTATGTTCCACTGCTGGCTGGACAACTCTGATCTTGCCCACAGGTGGTTGATGGTGGCCATGCCCACATAAAATGTGCAGAAGTTATAGCAGATCTGGTGTATGATATGAAGTAATATGGCAGCCAAGTCAGTCACAGGGTGCTGTAGCTCCGTATTCAGACGTCATATTCATAAGTTGAAACTAATTACAGAAAGTTCCAGTATTTATGTTTGTGACTGCTGGGAATGTTTTGTGGCTTACTGCGTTTCTTGTTTATCCCATAAGTAGTGTAATTTATAAATAGTATAATTTACACAAAGTGAATGATTAAAGTTTTGCAAAGCATTCATCCGTCGGCACTTGTACGACATGTGTTGCTCTTGCATTCAGCATCTCAGGTCATGTCAGTTCTTGTGTCTGTATGTAGCACAGCACTACACTCCCATCAGCAGTGGTAGCCAATGTAGCAGGAGCCATCGTTCATTACCCCTAGTGGCCGTGCCCACCTTGACAGCTACCTCAACAGACAGAGGCAACCTTTGGTCTTCCAAACAGTGCAGCTTCGTACTGCTGCTTTACTAATGAAGAGCCCCACAGAAGATGAGTGGACCTTCAATCTGTAAGCATGGCCACTATGGAAGTGTCAAGTGCTCTCTACCACAGATCTGAGGAAAGACTGTCATAGGCAGAATAGTAGAGGAAGTGTCCAGGGAACTTTAATAGAGAAACATGAGAAAATTGAGCATGATACTTACCACAAAAATTAAGAATCATCTACCCTATGCACTTGAAAGAGCCAAACTCGAAGGTAATAATGAGGAACTCTTAGCTGAGAGTCAGAGGTTGAGGAACGTGCATGCATAAGTAAATGTTCCAGATGTGGTCAAAAAATGTGAAATCTACAAGCCGAAACTGACAGATGTGTAGGAAATGAAACATTGCAGACATTAGTAAGCAAGCAGGTTCTCTCCTTTGCTTTTATAGCAACAGAAGAAAAGAGCAAAGAACAGACTAAACAGGATGTGAATGTTTTGCAGCTGAAGGCCCATCTGGAAACCATCCTCTTTATAAAATTTGTTGATGATAGGGTCACAAAGACAATGAGGAAAGAGGTTTTAGGTAGGGTGGCAGGTGATCAGCGTGAAAGGAAGTGCTCCATCGCAACGAGACCCTGGACGTGCGGGATATTTGTGTATAAGGAAGTGGCACCAATGGTTACAAGGATGGTTTCCGGGGGTAACGGATTGGGTAAGGATTCCAGGCGTTCGAGGAAGTGGTTGGTGTCTTTGATGAAGGATGGGAGACTGCATGTAATGGGTTGAAGCTGTTGATCTACGTAGGCGGAGATACGTTCTGTGGGGGCTTGGTAACCAGCTACAATGGGGCGGCCGGGATGATTGGGTTTGTGAATTTTAGGAAGAAGGTAGAAGGTAGGGGTGCGGGGTGTCGGTGAGGTCAGGAGGTTGATGGAGTCAGGTGAAAGGTTTTGTAGGGGGCCTAAGGTTCTGAGGATTCCTTGGAGCTCCGCCTGGACATCAGGAATGGGATTACCTTGGCAAACTTTGTATGTAGTGTTGTCTGAAAGCTGACGCAGTCCCTCTGCCACATACTCCCGACGATGAAGTACCACGGTCATGGAACCCTTGTCCGCCGGAAGAATGCCGATGGATCGGTCAGCCTTCAGATCACGAATAGCCTGGGCTTCAGCAGTGGTGTAGGATTAAGGTTTTTTAAGAAGGATTGAGAAGCAAGGCTGGAAGTGAGAAATTCCTGGAAGGTTTCGAGAGGGTGATTTTGAGGAAGAGGCAGTGGGTCCGGCTGTGACAGAGGACGGAAGTGTTCCAGGCAGGGTTCAATTTGGATAGTGTCTTGGGGAGTTGGATCATTAGGAGTAGGATTAGGATCATTTTTCTCCGTGGCAAAGTGATATTTCCAGCAGAGAGTACGAGTGTAGGACAGTAAATCTTTGACGAGGGCTGTTTGGTTGAATCTGGGAGTAGGGCTGTAGGTGAGGCCTTTGGATAGGACAGAGGTTTCGGACTGGGAGAGAGGTTTGGAGGAAAGGTTAACTACTGAATTAGGGTGTTGTGGTTCCAGATTGTTATTTATCCTGCACACCCAAAATAAGGTTTATCTAATGCGTTATATGACCCATTGTGCCTGTCGCGCAGGGCCTGGCTACTGCCACAGTTACCACTTCGCCTTGTTTATGATTTGCGACCCATGCAAACTCCTGTACTCCGCCACCCTCAGAGCATCCCATTTGTTGTTGCTTTGGCGTGCAGTACACCGCTTGCTAGTGTAGTCGTGCTTCAGAGTAATCTAGTGACAGCACGGAGGTAGTACACATTGTGAATAAACGTTGTGTTGTGGAACTTATACTGTACAGTATAATGTACACACATGAAGATATGGTAGAAATGCTGCTGATCTATGGAGAATGTACGTTGACGGCAAATACGTTATGAGATTGCTTGTTAGTTGATAGTACTGTTAGCGAACATTATGATTATTAAGTTAATATATCTGTTTTCTACCCCACTCTACATACCTGTACTGTACCCTGTTGTAGGTGGACAAAATGCTGTTCAGGCAGAACGACTGTACAGAAGATGATTCCCTGACAAGCCATCGCCTTCGCGCCGGATGTTTGGTCGTCTCACATCTTGTGATTGGTCCACAGACAATCCAAAATGGCTCCGTCAGGTAGAGCATCAACGTCCGTGGAAAGTTAATGTTTGGTGTGGGATTATTGGAGATACCATTATCGGACCTTTCTTTATAAATGGCATCTAAAATGGTAGACAATACTCCAGATTTATATGACACAATCTTCCTGTTCTCTTGGACACCGTACCTCTGAACCGGAGAATGGTCACGTGGTATCAGCATGACGGATGCCCTGCACATAATGCCTTACGAGCAGAACGACTTCTGAACCGTAAGTTCCCTGGTAGGTGGATTGGACGAGGTGGCCCAGTTAGGTGGCCTGCCCGGTCTCTGGACCTTACACCGCTGGATTATTTTCTTTGGGGACCTGTGAAGGATGCTGTTTACCAACATGAACCAACAACACCAGAGGACATGAAGCAATGCATTATTGATGCTGTACAGCCATCAAAGAGGAAACAGTTGCACGAAGTAGGGCATCCTTTATCCACAGAGTGACCCTATGTATGCAGGCCAATGGGCATCACTTTGAGCATGAGATGTGAACACTATGTTTAGTATGTAGTGCTGGTATCACAGTGGAAGTTTCTACAAAGGGCCATTTTACCCAGTGATGTTAAGAAACATTTGTTTGCAACAATTTGTCATTTAACGCATTAGATAAACATAACATTGATAATTATGTGATAATAAAACTAATTGGTTAAACATGTTTACATTCATCTTCTATGGCCTACCTGAACTTCCCAAATCAAAACATTTTTACCTAAACAACGGTAAAACTTTAAATGAAACAAGTTTACTGTTACCACTTTTAGTCCACTTGCTCGTTTCACTAAAACCATCAACATGAATTTTACTATTACGAGTGAATGATTAACTGCCACTTGCGTTAGATTTACAGTAAAGTAAAGTTTTAACGTTGAACGGCATTACGTTTTTAGTAATGGATTAACGATAAGCGAAGTTAACTTTGTGACTAACGTTGCGGTACACAGATATGTTACATAACCGCATCACCCATAGCCTATGGGATAAATACCTGCTGGAATGTACGACGTTAATGCAGGATGGCAGCAGACTGTATTATTCGTTTCAGACCTCTTGATAAGTATGGAAGTGTGATTACGCATGTCAATCGCATCGCGATTACGGGCAGCATGGGGTTCATGCCTGAGCCTCAAGACGTGTGCTAGCAGCGCATGTCGGGTGTTTCAAGCGTCAACTTCGCGTCTTAATATCTCGGGATGTAATGGGAATATTGCGATGCAATTAACGGCATTGTGTATGTGCTTTGTGATGCTATGGATTGCTGAAGAAAAAATATAGGAGGACCATTTAAAAAAAACATAAGTTTGTGTTAAAAAACACATATGCTTTCATTTTAGAATGTTTCCAAATATGTACATTCATGGGCCCCAGCCCTACATTGATACCAGTGAAAGTCGTTTTCCAATAGCTGTTATTGTTCCAGAGATATTTTGGGTGGACAAGATAGCTGGGACACTCTGTATATATACATACACACACGGGGGAAAAAAGGACAGGTATGCACTCGTGCGCGCACACACACACACACACACACACACACACACACACACACACACATCCATCCGCACATATACAGACACAGGCAGACATATGTAAATGGTATAAGAATTCAGTTGTTACGGTGACCATTGTGGATACTGGAAAGGTAATAGATTGCCAGATTTTAACCAAACATTGTTATAAGTATAAATCAGGGAATGAAGATGGCACATCTGTGACAGAAATTATGAAGGAACAAGTGGTGGTAGAGACACCTCTGCAGCTATTGAAATTTTTAGTCTATCTGTGAATGAAAGGGGGAGTGTGTTACAGTAAGTTCTTAGGTGATGGAGACTCGTAAGCATATGACAGTGTAATAGCCATTCAGCCTTATGATGAGAAGATTATCACAAAACTGGAATGTGTTGATCATGTCCAGAAGATGATGGGCGCCAGGTGGAGGAAGTTGAAACAAAGTTTGAGAAACAAGAAACTTTCTGATGGTAAAAACCCTAAGGGGCAGGCTGACAGACAAAATGATTGATGAACTACAGCAGTGAAAACACCTTTAAAATTATGAAACAGTTGTACAAAAATGGATGCATAATGTACCACTGTATTATGTCCATTAGAAATAACACTGAGGATTTGTTGAAAATGAAGGAGGTAGTATGGGCTACCTTCTTCCACAGACTGTCAACTGATGAAAAACCAGTACACCATCTTTACCTTCCTGGACCTGATTCATGGTGCAATTACTGCAATGCCCAGTACTCGAACAGTTCATACAGCCATAAACATTCCATTCCAGCAGCAGTCATGGATATCATAAAACCTATTTACAGAGAGCTGGCAAATCCTGAATTACTGAAAAAGTGTCTGCATGGTCAGACTCAAAATCCCAATGAGTCGTTCAATAATCTTACACGGACTCGCTTACCAAAAAATGTTTTTGTTGGAATGAAGATACTAAAGTGGGCGGTCAGTGATGCTGTTACTGCTTTTAATGATGACAACATTGGTAGGGTGAAAGTGCTACAGCATATGGGAATTAATCCTGGAGCAAACTGCATCAGAGAACTTGAACAGATGGACAGGGTCCGCATTGATTAAAGCAGAGTCTGCAACACAGTTGGCCACTAAGGACTCAAGAAAGAAGAAAAGAAGAAAAACTCCAAAAAAGATCAAGAGGATGATATACAGTATGGTGCAGGGTGCTACTGAGTGACTAAAAATAAAAAAATAAGCATATATTGAGTGAGTTACAGTCTTTTGAAACTTAAGAAGCTGTTCCAAGAAATTTACATTTTCTGTTGCATTTTTCCCTAAATCTCAGAAATCACGTTGAGTAGAGTATTCAAATTTTCAGGGAGTAATGACATACATATCCTGAGTCTACTGAACTAAAAGAAGAACATAATGTTGTGTTTAATTAAAATTATTTAAGATAACATACAAAAAAAGTGCACAAAATTTTAACTGTGTAATTAAAAAACTGCATTTCCAAAAGCAGTGGCTGAAAAGCAATTATTGTAGTTCAGCAGACTCAGAACATACAGTTTAATGTCCTGTAAAAGTTTCATGTCAATGGCTACAGTGGTTCCTGAAATACAGGTAAGCTAAGTCACTAAATTTAACATTGTTGGGAAAGTGTGTTCCAACTCCCCTGAACTGCTCTGGACGTGTTAATGCGTACGCCTTTGTACCTGTCCCTGTGTACTCTGAACATGTTTACGCGTGCCACCAGTCCCTTCTACCTGGTACTTTGACGTGTCTGCGCGTAGACACGTTCAGAGTACCAGGTAGGACGACTAGTGGGGTGCGTAAAAACGTTCAGAGCACACAGGGACAGGTACAAAGGCACGCACGTTAACACGTCCAGAGCAGTTAAACGGGTTGATGTTAATATCACAGTTGAAGGCTGCTCCACTCATGTTTTTGCATCATTGCAGAATTAATGGTTTTGCTGCCTCTGGATGTTACATGCTGCATCACATGTGGCACTGGGAGGTGACGGAGGGACTCACCCACAGGAATTACAGTTGATCCTAATAGATATAAATTCTTATACAGAAATTCAGATAACATCTGAGCTACATGTTCATCTGTGCGAGGCAGATGGGGCAAAGCTCCATGACGTAATATCCTCTTTCCCAATGCATGAAATAGAAGATAGTGTAGAGTAACAGCAACACATTTTCGGAGGTGACAGAAAACACATTTAATGTTTTGTTGAGCCAAAATTCCGCTGATTTTGTTTGATACAAAGGGCTGAGAACACTGCTTTACTGAGCCCATGATACTGAACCGAATCAGCAGAATCCTGGCTTGATGTAACATTAAATGCAATTTCCGTCCATCTCTGAAAACGTGCATTGTTAGGTATGGTGAAAGTTGACATGCGGCTCCATGAAAAAGATGTCTACGATATCCAGTGCAAGTATGGTACGGCTTACTTAGAGCTGACTGTAAGTCATAAAACATATGGCATCATTAAGAGGCATTTAGAGGCGTTTACAAAATCACATTGTAGACACATGAAGCAGCTGTACATAATACAGTGGTACATTATGCATCCATTTTTGTACAACTGTTTCATAATTTTAAAGGTGTTTTCACAAATGCATGGAAATGAAATACAAACTTCACATGTTGTACTCAACTGCTGTAGTATGTACAAACATGCCCAAACAAGAAAGGACTGGGATTAACCCAGGACACCTTGGAGACCATTATTCAAGTCTGCCTGAAGGTCAAACAATGTGTATTTGAGTAATGAAGGTAACATGTGGTATGCTAGCTTCACATTAAGGATGTAAAATAGGTAGTTATTTTGGATTGTCACTCAATACATACTTATAATAAAATAGTATACTGATAACAGTATTTCATAAAACTAATGTACATTCAGATTACTAATATTAACACTTTCGCTGCGGCATCGGTGCAGGCGCGCAACTCTCCAGTGCGGCCCGGCAACCTGCGAGTGCGGGCCGGTAACACTCCGAAAGTGCAGCTACCGCTCGTAACCGACGCTCCTAAGCACACCTGAGTTACAGGCTGACGTAAAGACCTTGTAAGATCTGTAGGGTCATGTTATACACAGACTTAAGGATGACACCTTAGATGCATTACTTCAAATAAGCTTCGACTGTATTGTGGTCTTGTTTTAAAGTCTGTTTGCTGTCTGACACCTATACGGTCACACAGGCGTCATTCAAACGTTCATTAGCCGCCATTACGAACAATATACATTCGATAACTGATCACAGAAAACAAAAGTTTACACGCTATGATGCTAGCTTAGACACTGCAACTAGACTGAGTAATCCGATAGTGAGCGCGGACGCTTATAAGCGTCAGCTGCACTGGCTCATGGCTTTTTGCGGCGCTTATAAGCGTCAGCCGCAGCGAAAGTGTTAAAACATGAACTTTCTATACAAAAATTAATTTCAGTCCTAAAACAGCATGTGTATGTGTTATGTCATTTAAATCTTGTTGTTTCATACAACATAGTAAAATATTGTACAATACCCATATGTAACCACAATACTGGAGTTTAGTTACAGGTATGTAATGACTTCCAAACAGAATTGATTGCAGAATAAATCAAACACTAGACATTCATTAAACACTTGCTAGGTGCACTTTATACAGCACGCGTACAAGAAATTAAACTTGGTAGCAGAGATCCCACCCTACACTCTTAACAATTGATGTTTTGATTGCCAAAGTAGCTACACCAGCTCCCCCCTCCTTGAAACCTGGAGCACCAGGAATGGAAGAGAACTGGTAACTTGATGGTCTTGCCAGTCCATGTGACAGCGATTGCTCAAAGCATTATCCCGTTCTTTGGAGTTTGTAGGCATTTGGGGTTTAGAAAGATGTGATCTCTCAGTGTTTGGAGGAGTCTGCACTAAGACAATGGGTGTTTGGTGTGTGGCTTTTGTTTCTACATGTGCCGGTTTGAGGCTTTCAGTTGATACTATCTTTTCTCTACAGTTTACTCTATTTTGGTGGAGCACTTTGTAAGGTCCTGTCTAATATGGCTGCAAGAGCTGTCGTACACTGTTTTCTCTCACTCAGACTTGCAGTGTCGACTGCAGCTCTTTGTGTACAAAAACCCGTTTAGTCCCCATGATTCTGCAGCTTATGCCCTTCTTTTCTGTAGCAGTTAACTGAATTCCATTGTGGCTTCTGGGGTTGGGAGTTGCTGGGACTTAGTGGAGACAGACTTGGCTGGAAGTCATAATTTTTTCACCATGCACTAGTTCTGATGGCTGCCGTTGCACATTAAAGCCTCTATGATAGCTTTGTGGAACCATTCTATCATCCCATTACTAATGGAATGGTAGCTGGTGGTTCAGAACATTTGTGGAAAAACACCATTCCTCTGACTTGCTGCTGCAATGGCTTTCTTGCTGGTGTCTACAATTAATGCCAGTGGTGTGTCATGATGTAAGTGCGTAAGAAGCACAGCATGAGTTTATGGAGTCCATGTAATGGCACCTGTGTCACTTCACTGTCCTCCTTCCAGATGAATGTTTTCCTTCTAAAATGTCTATCAGTGGTGCTTGCAGGTCAGTGGCTTTGGGCATGTACCAATGGTAATAGATCAGCATTTCTAAAAAAAAGTCTCAGTTGCTTGTATGTTTATGGAACTGATGTGTTTCAAATGCTTTGCACTCTCTGTGGCAGTGGCAAGATACCTGCAGCTGGCACTTTGAGACTGAGATAGTCCACTTCTTCTTTGCTCAGAGAGCATTTTCTTTGTTTATGACTATTCTGTAGTGTTTTAGTTGCTTGAAAATTTGTGTGAGGTGCTTTTCACATTGCTCTGGTGAGACTGAGAACATTAAGCTGTCAAAATACAAAGTCCAAACCTCTAAGAACTTTGTGGAAAAATAGTTGACAATATTTGCCACATACTTAAATCCATTTTGCATGAATTGGTAGTCGAACAAGCCAAATGGCATTACAATGGCTGTTTTCTTGACATCTAGGGCCACTGGTATTTATTTAGTAAACTTTCTCACAGTCGATGATGCTAAATATCCAGACATCTGCAATTGTGTTGTTGAAGTGTGCTGTATGCAGAATCAGGTTGTGTCCAGCACAATCTTTGCATTAAATGCTCTGGAGTCACCGCATATGTGCCATGTGATGCAAAAAGAAAGGTACGAAGTGGAAAGGTCCCTGAGGTGCCCTTATACGGTCCTGTATTTGATGACTTATGTCCGCACCTAGAATTGGCTCCATGATTTCAGCTACTAGGAAGTTCCATTGAAATAAACAGCATGTGAATTTTGAGTTCAGTCCCATTAATTCCTTCCGTACATGGAAATAGAAGAGTTGTTAGCTGCTGTTGGCATCTGTGTTGTTGTATCCTCTGTGTTAAAACTGTGTTGAAGCAATTCATTGAAGTGTCACCCCTTGTGACCAGAAATGTGGTTCCTGATAAGCTTTCTGTCACAAAAAATCAGTATGAGATGCCCTCGGCTGCTTGCTTGAAACTGAAACACTGTTAGTTGTTTGCTGTCAGGAGTTTTGTGACTGAGCAGTAGCCATATCCTCCATCACAGCGGCTTGGGCGTTGGTGAGCGTTAGTTGCGATGAAAGCACGAGTTACTGAACACGGTTCCTCATCATTTCGTTTCCTTGATGGTTTACCACACCCTGTGCAGCCTACCCCTGATGCTGCTTATTGCGAGTGTTTTAGGGCTGTTAACTATTATGCTCACCTCATGCACACTGGTTGTCAGCTGATCTTGTGTTGGCATTAGCTACAAACTGTGATACACTGTAGAAACTTTAAGAGAATCTGTGCAGTTAGATAACAAAATGGCATGAGCATACATATACTCTGTATTAACAGCAATAAAAAAATAAATATATATTTATAAATTTATAATACTGAAACAGAAATGTCTTACATCCCATTGAGTAGTGAAATGCTGGAGAGGGGAAAGGTATGGGGCGGGTTTTCTAAACACAGTACCACTCATTCACTATGTCATACTTCTAACGTAATAGGGGGAGGGAGGGGTACATATTGCATACTTCAGTGCATCAAGTTTGGCCATAGGTTATAGGAAACTTCATTTCAATTGTTGGCCTATGTGTTTGTAAGGCTTTATTATTAACAGGTGCAAATCTATAATAATTTAAAGGATTGTCATGGTATTTGTTTCAATCAATAAATTGTTGTTGTTGTACGTTTAACTTCTGTTTGTTTTCACATTCTGTTTTCTCACTGTGAAGTTTAACTTGGCTGGGTTTTATTAAAATGGTTCAATTCTTGAAATTGTTTATTTTATTGAAATTTGGATGAATAGAATTTTTATCCTTGTAAGACAGCTGAAGATACCTAAAACAATTGAGTGAAATACATCTGCATAGAAACTAAAATAAGAATTAAACTGCAAATGATTATTAGTAGTTAATTTTATGGTTCTTCAGTTTATTTTTGTGTACTTGATGGCAAAATAATTCATGGGATTATTTGCAGTGTAGTGATAGTGACAGAGCTAGTCATCATTAAGGCATATAAACAAACTGTGAAGAAACAGCTATATGCAAAGAGATATTTTCTGAATGTTTACCCCAGTATGCATGTTACTTTGACAAGTGTGAACTTAACTTAGCTCGGAGCTCTCCAAAGACTAACAAAACTGCTGGAGGGCATTCAGATTTCCTTAAAGCTTTAGGCCCCTGCACAAAACAATGGCTCCTTGAATTTTTCAGTGAAATTTTGCGAACTCAAAATTACCTGAGATGTGTAAGAGAACTGAAGTAATTGCAATTCTGAAATAAGGGGGGGAAAAGGAACTGATGTGGCTAGCTGTTGGCCATCTTTACTGATCATGACATATAAATTATTGGGAAGTCTAATTTTCAGTGCAACCAAGAGGTCACTGATAAAATAATACCTCAAGCAAAGAGTGTAAAAAAAAAAAACTGGAGTTGCTGCAATCAAGTGCTAATACTTACAACATTGGCTGAATCTGGATTTCAGAAAGGTGTCAAATTGACTGCAGCATACCAAGATGTGAAAGCAGCTTCTGTCAGAGAGAGGGAGCCTCATGCTCAAGTTTGTTGTAATAACTTACTTAACAATATGTGCTCTGATCAGCTGGTTTCAGTCATTCTACATGTAAAGTCCAATTGATGGAGAACTCTGAAAATGTACATATGAATGTAAATAAAGAGTCAGTTTGAAGAGGCACGGACTAAAACAGCTGACAGAAAAATTTTGCGGTCTCTGAGGGCAGAGACTACAAAATTTTCCCTCGTGGAGGGAGGTGTCACAAATGAGTAGTGTGAAGTATTGAGAGAGTATAGCTAAGAGTGTAATGTTGCACAAGGGGTGCCAGTAAAGGAGTAACCTAATATCAGCAGGGATGCTAGGTAGCAGGAGGAACTGTATGTTTGTGATAAGGGCACTGTGGGCTATATGACCAGTTGATAGAAGCTTCTGAAAGGAGCTGAGGTCAAGAGGACAGAGCATGATCAAGTGGGAGGCACATCATGTGAGCCTATATAAGCGGCATTGCCAGTTCTGATGGGGATTCTGATTCCGATCTCAATCTGCCTCAGATGCTGGACTTGCATTACTCTGCCCTCGGGACAGGACTTCATTTCTCATGGCACTTAACTGCACAGTGTGAACACACGATTGCACAACATAGTCAGTTTGGAAGTACCTTGTAAGATTCGACAGTAGTTTCCAATCCTACTTTGTTGAACTGTCTCAATTATTATTCAGAGTTCCTAGTCCTTTTCCCAATGAGTTTCCTTATCTGAAATAATTCAGCTTGTATTCTCAGGCACCAAATCTACAAGTTGGATGAGCCACTTCATGACTGGAGACAGCGTCAGCTCCTGTTCTGATTCACTCACAGGACACTACAGATGTGACAAATTAATTTTTGGTGCCAGGTGTGGCGTTGGCAAAAATAGGCACCCTGTTCTGTGCTTTTAGCATGCATTAGGCATCCCTTCTGTCACACTGTGGTTACAGATAGCCAAAGCCTTACTGTGTTTCTGCACAGTATTGCAGTTGGCCAGGCCACAGATTTGAGAAATAGGTGTAGGATGTTGCCGACTTCTGACGGTACTCAGCCCGAAGTCAGGAAAAGATTGACAGCTTTGATAACTAAAACTGAGACGAGGTGTAGCAGGCGTCTTGAGGTGAAGAAAGAATAGAGAACAATGAAGAAAATGATTCTGATGACCAGGGAGGTCCATTATGGTGCGGGTTCGACTACGTGAGAGGCGGGTTGATGACGAGACGTAATAGCACACCAATCTAGAGAGGTAGCCTTGCACAAGACCTTCGGATGGGCCAGGGAGGTCCACCATAATGTGGGTTTGACTTCACAGGAGGCATGGGAGAATACTGTTCCAGAGAGAGAGGTCGTAACGTCACTAAGCAGACAAGCCAGAAGGGTCCTCCAGCAGCAAGAAAGTGGGTAACGTAATTGGAGGTGCATGGCAGACAGGTCTGGGCCGACAGTGTTAACAACATGGCTGGGAGGTGATGTGACAAGAGAGGTGAGGCAGAAGGCAGTGCAGACTCCAGAAAAAATCAAATAAGGTAAGAAAAATTGTTGGTGCAGCATGCAGTCACGCGAACAGACAGAAGTAAGTGGTAGTAATGTTGCACAATCATCACCAGTTAGTCAGTACATTAGTTTAAGTGGTGCTCTGAAATTATTGCCATAGTGTTTTGATGGTATTAAAGTGCAGTTACATGAATTTCTAGATAACTGCATCAGTGGATTTGAGTTAGTGGCCCCTGATCAACATGATGTATTGCTCAAATTCATTAAGATACAAATAATTGGAATTGCCAGGAGTAAATTGTTATTCGGGGATCGGACAACCACTGTGACAGGTGTATGTGCTATTTTGGTGGAAAACTAGGGTTGCAAACAGGTTTTAGATTATTATGCTTCTAAACTGTTTGCAAGCAGACACGAACATGGCGAAAGCATTACACAGCGGGTTTCACGCATAGGTGCCTTACAGCATCATTTTAGAAAGGCAATTGGAGATGTAATGACCAAAACTGAGTTAGCTGGTGGTATTGCTCTGGTTCTGAAATTGGGCAGGGCAGTATTCATACAAGAACTTTATGAGGACAATTAAAACAATAGTAATGGCTAGAGGACAGATGGTAACACTCTCCGAGGCCATTGATATTGCCTCTACGGAGGAAATTGCTATTGGATCAGCAAAAGAAAAGCCGATGAGGAGAACTGTTGTTAGGATACCAAGGATAGACAGACCTAAAAACCTGTCTTGCTTTAACTGTGGTAAGCAAAGTCACATGGTGAAAGATTGTCAACTACGAAAACAAGTAAGAGTAATTGAGAGTAATTGAGACAGAAGTGGAAAGAAAACATAAAGAGGAAAAAGAAAAGGCAGAGAAGCTAGCAAAATTAGAATGATAAAATGCAGAAAGGCTAGCAGAAATTGAATGAGAATTCAAAGGGCATTGTAGAGAAACAGGGTCTAAAGCCAGTAAAGTGTTCCCAGTGTAAGTTGTCGGGACACAGCACTCCATGTGCACAATCAAGTAATGTAACATCCTTTAAGTGCAACCAGAGAGGCCATTATGCCAGGCATTGCAATGAATGTGCATGGTTAGCAAAGAGAAGGAAAAAGGGGCTGAAAACTGAAAAGGGCACAATAAGGCAGTCGCTTTGCACCTTATCATGCAAGATATTTACAGTCAACTGCACAAATAAGAATAATTTTGTAGAATTGCTGTGTATGAAAGAAAAATGGAATCCGATGAGTTTTTTATGAGATAGTGGCACACAGACCAGTTTAGTTAAAAAGGAAAGTTTGTGAAATGTTGGAATGTGTAATCCAGAGACAGGTATTAGGATCAGAGGGATGGTTAATACCTTTGCTAAGATAGAAAGTATCGGTACTACAATCACTGAATTACAAGTCGCAAGAGATCTGTTAGTAAGGCACACAGTTCATGTTACAGGGGCAGAGGTAGATCTTCCATTTGAAGGCCTGTTAGGAAGGGATTTCCTAATCAGACAGAATGCTATGATAAATTATGGTACAAAAAAACGTATGGACTTGTGGGAAACAAATTGAGTTGTAAACTGCAAGGAAACAACAGTTCCCGAAGAGAGAATTTCAAAGGAAAAACATAAATTATAGGGTACAGAACCCAAGAGAAACAGTTACTATAGTGCAGGTGTGGTATGAGCCACTAGTCAGTGATGTGTTTGTTCATTTGTGATTGGAACCACAGAAAAACTTAAAGGTGTGTCGAACATAATAGGTGCCTGCTCAATGGCGGTTCGGAGCCACAGAGAGAGAAAAAGGTGTGTCAAATGTGGTTGGGGCTGGTTTTATGGTGGCAGGCACCACAGAAAAGTGAAAACTTAACATAAAAGAGCAATGCGTTAGTCCAATTGTGGCTGGAGCCACAAGACGGAGAAGTAAGTGCTGAGGAAAACTGTGAGAGGCGGGAAAAACCCACCGTGGTTCAACAACAATGTTAGGAAACTACTGCAAAAGCAAAGAGAGCTTCACTCCAAGTGTAAACGCAGCCAAAACCTCTCAGACAAACAGAAGCTAAACAATGTCAAAGTTAGCGTAAGGAGGGCTATGCGTGAAGCGTTCAGTGAATTCGAAAGTAAAATTCTATGTACCGACTTGACAGAAAATCCTAGGAAGTTCTGGTCTTATGTTAAATCAGTAAGTGGCTCAAAACAGCATATCCAGACACTCCAGGATGTTGGTGGCATTGAAACAGAGGATGACACGCATAAAGCTGAAATACTAAACACCTTTTTCCAAAACTGTTTCACAGAGGAAGACCACACTGCAGTTCCTTCTCTAAATCCTCGCACAAACGAAAAAATGGCTGACATCGAAATAATTGTCCAAGGAATAGAAAAGCAACTGGGATCACTCAACAGAGGAAAGTCCACTGGACCTGATGGGATACCAATTCGAATCTACACAGAGTACGCGAAAGAACTTGCCCCCCTCCTAACAGCCGTGTACCGCAAGTCTCTAGAGGAATGGAAGGTTCCAAATGATTGGAAAAGAGCACAGGTAGTCCCAGTCTTCAAGAAGGGTCGTCGAGCAGATGCGCAAAACTATAGACCTATATCTCTGACGTCGATCTATTGTAGAATTTTAGAACATGTTTTTTGCTCCAGTATCATGTCGTTTTTGGAAACCCAGAATCTACTCTGTAGGAATCAACATGGATTCCAGAAACAGCGATTGTGTGAGACCCAACTCGCTTTATTTGTTCATGAGACCCAGAAAATATTAGATACAGGCTCCCAGGTAGATGCTATTTTCCTTGACTTCTGGAAGGCGTTCGATACAGTTCCACACTGTCGCCTGATAAACAAAGTAAGAGCCTACGGAATATCAGACCAGCTGTGTGGCTGGATTGAAGAGTTTTTAGCAAACAGAACACAGCATGTTGTTATCAATGGACAGACGTTAAAGTAACCTCTGGCGGGCCACAGGGGAGTGTTATGGGACCATTGCTTTTCACAATATATATAAATGACCTAGTAGATAGTGTCAGAAGTTCCATGCGGCTTTTCGTGGGTGATGCTGTAGTATACAGAGAAGTTGTAGCATTAGAAAATTGTAGTGAAATGCAGGAAGATCTGCAGTGGATAGGCACTTGGTGCAGGGAGTGGCAACTGACCCTTAAGATAGACAAATGTAATGTATTGCGAATACATAGAAAGAAGGATCCTTTATTGTATGATTATATGATAGCGGAACAAACACTGGTAGCAGTTACTTCTGTAAAATATCTGGGAGTATGCATGTGGAATGATTTGAAGTGGAATGATCATGTAAAATTAATTGTTGGTAAGGCGGGTACCAGGTTGAGATTCATTGGGAGAGTCCCTAGAAAATGTAGTCCATCAACAAAGGAGGTGGCTTACAAAACACTCGTTCGACCTATACTTGAGTATTGCTCATCAGTGTGGGATCCGTGCCAGATCGGGATGACGGAGGAGATAGAGAAGATCCAAAGAAGAGCGGCGCGTTTTGTCACAGGGCTATTTGGTAAGCATGATAGCGATACGTAGATGTTTAGCAAACTCAAGTGGCAGACTCTGCAAGAGAGGCGCTCTGCATCGCGGTGTAGCTTGCTCGCCAGGTTTCGAGAGGGTGCGTTTCTGGATGAGGTATCGAATATATTGCTTCCCACTACTTATACCTCCCGAGGAGATCACGAATGTAAAATTAGAGAGATTAGAGCGCGCACGGGAGGCTTTCAGACAGTTGTTCTTCCCGCGAACCATACGCGACTGGAACAGGAAAGGGAGGTAATGACAGTGGCACGTAAAGTGCCCTCTGCCACACACCGTTGGGTGGCTTGCGGAGTATAAATTAGATGTAGATGTAGAATAGTGTTATCGAGTATGGTTGGAGCCAGTTTGATGACAGCAGAAGCTCCGAAACTAGGTGATGATTCAGCTGCAGTTGGAGCCTCCGAAGTAGGGAAATGTCGGTGCAAGAGAAAATCCACAGGAATAGAGATGAAAAAAGGGAGAAGAATAATAATGGGACCAAGAGAAGAGCGAATCTTTAAATTGAATGTAGACTTAAGGAATATGTCAGAAGTGATCATCCCTATGCTAGAAATTAGACCAGGAGTGTACGTACAAGAAGCACTGGTATCAGTAAATGACAGCACATGCGTAACAAATGTGCTAAACACTGCAGAGGAGAGCTTATCAATGAAGTGTCCTGTACTGATGGCTGAGGACCACCTGAAGAGGCATTTAGAGTAAGGCAAGTGAAAAGAGTAAGGCCAGAGATAAAATCCAGGGCAAGTAAGTTAAAAGAGAATCTTAGAGTGGAGCACTTAAATAATGAAGAAAGAAATTCCATAATGGAAATATATATATATATCGTATAATGATATATTTCACTTGCCAGGAGACCAGTTGATGTAAACAGAAGTGCTAAGGCGTGAAATAAAGTTAACACCAGAAGCAGAAGATCAGATAATATGTTCAAGGTCATATAGAATACCCCCAACTGCAAAAACAGTTCTTGCAAAGGAAACTAATAAAATGTTATAAGATGGTATTATAGTTCCAAGTAGCAGTGGTGGAGTTTTCCCCTTATAATGATTCCAAAGAAAATGGGTGCTAGCAGGAAACAAAAATGACAGATTTTAGAAGACTGTAGATGCCTGAATGAGATATCTGTTAATAATGTGTATCCTCTTCCTAGGATAGATGAAATTTTAGATGGGCTACAAAAACCCAAGTATTTCTCAACACTTGATTTAGCCAAGGAGTATAATCAACTGCTATTACACGAGAAACACCAGGAGAAAACAGCATTTAGTATGCCATATGGGCATTATGAGTACAGTACAGTGCCAAGGGGTTTGAAAACAGCTGCTAGTACATTCCAGAAGCTAATGAATACCATTCTAATGGGATTGCAAGGAGAAAAGGTATTCATTTATCTATGACATGTAGTATTTGGCTCCTCACTAGAAGAGCATAATAGTCATCTTGAGGAGGTCTTTGAAAGATTATGATGTTACAGTTTAAAGTTAGAAGCAGATAAACGTGAATTTTTGTGTAAAGAGATTACTTTCTTGGGGGCATGTTCTTACAGCAGAGGGGTTAAAGTCTGATCCAAAGAAGGTTAAAGTAGTATAGCATTACCCCCAACCAGAGATGACTGCACAATTAAAAGCCTTTTTAGAGTTAAGTTGTAATATCTCTTTATATTCGATGAATTATTCTGATACAATTCTACCCTTGAATGAAGTTTACTAATTTTCTATCTTCATACCCGCAGAATCCACATGCAAAGTAGTTTCATACAATAGCTATGCCATGAGCGCATAATTATTCTTTGTAGTACTCTCTCTGATGGTTGTTAGGAAAAAGCTTCCGAGATTGTCTTCGTGCTGATTAGCCTGAGCATTGTTTGAAGAATTGTAATCTGAATATTGAGGTTTATGATGAAAGATAACTAATAGTAAATTGTACGATTAAAAGGGAAAAATATGTATGGATGGATATGTGTGTGTGTGCGAGTGTACACCTGTCCATTTTTCCCCCTAAGGTAAGTCTTTCCGCTCCTGGGATTGGAATAACTCCTTACCCTCTCCCTTAAAACCCACATCCTTTCGTCTTCCCCTCTCCTTCCCTCTTTCCTGATGAAGCAACCGTTTGTTGCGAAAGCTTGAATTTTGTGTGTATGTTTGTGTTTGTTTGTGTGTCTATCGACCTGCCAGCACTTTCGTTTGGTAAGTCACATCATCTTTGTTTTTTTTATTTATATATATATATATATATATATATATATATATATATATATATATATATATATATATATATATATATATATATGTCTAAAAAGAAAGATGATGAAACTTACCAAACAAAAGCGCTGGCAGGTCGATAGACACACAAACAAACACAAACATACACACAAAATTCTAGCTTTCGCAACCAATGGTTGCCTCGTCAGGAAAGAGGGAAGGAGAAGGAAAGACAAAAGGATATGGGTTTTAAGGGAGAGGGTAAGGAGTCATTCCAATCCCGGGAGCGGAAAGACTTACCTTAGGGGGAAAAAAGGACAGGTATACACTCGCACACACACACATATCCATCCACACATACACAGACACAAGCAGACATTTGTAAAGGCAAAGAGTTTGGGCAGTGCCCAAACTCTTTGCCTTTACAAATGTCTGCTTGTGTCTGTGTATGTGTGTGTGTGCGAGTGTATACCTGTCCTTTTTTCCCCCTAAGGTAAGTCTTTCCGCTCCCGGGATTGGAATGACTCCTTACCCTCTCCCTTAAAACCCATATCCTTTTGTCTTTCCTTCTCCTTCCCTCTTTCCTGACGAGGCAACCATTGGTTGCGAAAGCTAGAATTTTGTGTGTATGTTTGTGTTTGTTTGTGTGTCTATCGACCTGCCAGCGCTTTTGTTTGGTAAGTTTCATCATCTTTCTTTTTAGACATATTTTTCCCACGTGGAATGTTTCCCTCTATTATATTCATATCATTAATTTGAAGCCAACAATCACGTTTGTTATTGTTATCGTTATTGTTATTGTCACTGTTACATTTCGAAGTCTTTTCTGTCGTCTTATTTCCTCCTTCTGTTTTTGCCAACAGTTTCACTTTCTATTCACCTTCTCCCTTTTTTACCGTAATCCAGTATACAATTTTATCCCGTCGATATACACTCAATAATACGTAATAATACGTAAATCACTTCGAAACCATAACCAAAAAAATTTTTTTTTTTTTCCTGCTTTGCTGCTATAAAATCCACCGTTTCCAGTCCACAAACAGTTCCTTTTAGCTATTAAACAACCCTTTCGGCAGTTTTAATAACTTTTGCTTTATTTCCATTTCCGTTTTTCTCACATCACCGATCATTTTTAGCCGCTTCCCACAGGTTTTAACGTCATTATTTCTTCATCCAACAATTGTTAGCTTCATTTCCATAATCTGCCACCACCAAACCACTCCTTTTAATACATCCTCACGTAGTTTTTTCGAAATTTTCCCGAATTTCTCCACCCTTTAACGTGTTTTGGCGGCAACACAACCACCTAACCTTTATGCACATCATTATCTACCTACACAAGTTCACCACAGGATCAACATAGCCCAGCCCTAACCAACCCTTTTTCGCCTTTTTTCACACCAGATCTCCATTTGCTTTCTAATTTTACCTTTATCTCTCCCCATATATTTTTTCATATTTATTTTCATTTTCATTTCAGCCTCGTGTTCCACTTTCCACCTTCTAGTACCATGTCACCCTCACAACACCTTCACAACGACCCCATTAAGTTTTATTTACATTCCCTCCGCAAACATGCCTTCGCCCTAGCCAGATTACACTCCCATATTTTATTTTCTCAGGCTTGTCTGACATTTGGCATCACCCCCAAAGGCCTCACACTTAAAGTTCCCATCTCTGGCTGCAACCCTTCTTTCCATCAGTCCCTATACCAGTTCCAAACCAAACAATCCATTGCCCTCACCCACCTAATCCTTCACCTACACATCCACTCAGCCAATCAACACGCCCATCAACTCCTATCCAGCCCAAACTCTTTGCCTTTACAAATGTCTGCTTGTGTCTGTGTATGTGTGGATGGATATGTGTGTGTGTGCGAGTGTATACCTGTCCTTTTTTCCCCCTAAGGTAAGTCTTTCCGCTCCCGGGATTGGAATGACTCCTTACCCTCTCCCTTAAAACCCATATCCTTTTGTCTTTCCTTCTCCTTCCCTCTTTCCTGACGAGGCAACCATTGGTTGCGAAAGCTAGAATTTTGTGTGTATGTTTGTGTTTGTTTGTGTGTCTATCGACCTGCCAGCGCTTTTGTTTGGTAAGTTTCATCATCTTTCTTTTTAGACATATTTTTCCCACGTGGAATGTTTACCTCTATTTTATATATATATATATATATATATATATATATATATATATATATATATATATATATATATATATAAAATAGAGGGAAACATTCCACGTGGGAAAAAAACGGTTGCTTCATCGGGAAAGAGGGAAAGACGAAAAGACGAAAGGATGTGGGTTTTAAGGGAGAGGATAAGGAGTCATTCCAATCCCAGGAGCGGAAAGACTTACCTTAGGGGGAAAAAAGGACAGGTATACACTCGCGCACACACACATATCCATCTGCACATACACAGTCACAAGCAGACATTTGTAAACGCAAAGAGTTTGGGCAGAGATGTCAGTCGAGGCGGAAGTACAGAGGCAAAGATGTTGTTGAATGACAGGTGAGGTATGAGCGGCGGCAACTTGAAATTAGCAGAGGTTGAGGCCTGGTGGATAACGAGAAGAGAGGATATACTGAAGGGCAAGTTCCCATCTCTGGAGTTCTGACAGGTTGGTGTTAGTGGGAAGTATCCAGATAACCCAGACGGTGTAACACTGTGCCAAGATGTGCTGGTCATACACCAAGGCATATTTAGCCACAGGGTGATCCTCATTACCAACGAACACTGTCTGCCTGTGTCCCTTCATGCGAATGGACAGTTTATTGCTGGTCATTCCCACATGGAATGCGTCACAGTGTAGGCAGGTCAGTTGGTAAATCACGTGGGTGCTTTCACACGTGGCTCTGCCTTTGATCGTGTACACCTTCCAGGTTACAGGACTGGAGTAGGTGGTTGTGGGAGGGTGCATGGAACAGGTTTTACACCGGGGGCGGTTACAAGGGTAGGAGCAAGAGGGTAGGGAAGGTGGTTTGGGGATTTCATAGGGATGAACCAAGAGGTTACGAAGGTTAGGTGGACGGCAGAAAGACACTCTTGGTGGAGTGGGGAGGATTTCATGAAGGATGGGTCTCATTTCAGGGCAGGATTTGAGGAAGTCGTATCCCTGCTGGAGAGCCACATTCAGAGTCTGATCCAGTCCCGGAAAGTATCCTGTCACAAGTGGGGCACTTTTGTGTTTCTTCTGTGGGGGGTTCTGGGTTTGAGAGGATGAGGAAGTGGCTCTGGTTATTTGCTTCTGTACCAGGTCGAGAGGGTAGTTGCAGGATGCGAAAGCTGTTTTCAGGTTGTTGGTGTAATGGTTCAGGGATTCCGGACTGGAGCAGATTCGTTTGCCACGAATACCTAGGCTGTAAGAAGGGACTGTTTGATGTGGAATGGGTGGCAGCTGTCATAGTGGAGGTACTGTTGCTTGTTGGTGGGTTTAATGTGGACGGACGTGTGAAGCTGGCCATTGGACAGATGGAGGTCAACGTCAAGGAAAGTGGCATGGGATTTGGAGTAGGACCAGGTGAATCTGATGGAACCAAAGGAGTTAAGGTTGGAGAGGAAATTCTGGAGTTCTTCACTGTGAGTCCAGATCATGAAGATGTCATCAATAAATCTGTACCAAACTTTGGGTTGGCAAGCTTGGGTAACCAAGAAGGCTTCCTCTAAGCGACCCATGAATAGGTTGGCGTACGAGGGGGCCATCCTGGTATCCATGGCTGTTCCCTTTAATTGTTGGTATGTCTGGCCTTCGAAAGTGAAGTAGTTGTGGGTCAGGATGAAGTTGGCTAAGGTAATGAGAAAAGAAGTTTTAGGTAGGGTCGCAGGTGATCGGCGTGAAAGGAAGTGCTCCATCGCAGCGAGGCCCTGGACGTGCGGAATATTTGTGTATAAGCAAGTGGCATCAATGGTTACTGTGGTGTCACCGCCAGACACCACACTTGCTAGGTGGTAGCTTAAATCGGCCGCGGTCCATTTAGTACATGTCGGACCCGCGTGTCGCCACTGTGTGATCGCAGACCGAGCGCCACCACAAGGCAGGTCTCGAGATACGATATAGCACTCGACCCCAGTTGTACGACGACTTTGCTAGCGACTATACTGACGAAGCCTTTCTCTCATTTGCCGAGAGACAGTTAGAATAGCCTTCAGCTAAGTCCATGGCTACGACCTAGCAAGGCGCCATTAGCCTTACATAGTTTGAAAGTTATCGTATGAAATGTCTCATCAAGAATGCTGTAAACAACAAAGGATATATAAAAGTTAAGTATTCGAGGAGCTGCATACTTTTCTTGCTACCATTCACTACTTATCCTGTTCCAGAATTCACGCCCGTCTGCGTTAGATAGCGTGCATTTCGGCCTCCTATATCTACAAGGTGTTGGCACATTTACCAACACATCAGTTACAAGGATGGTATCCAGGGGTAACAGATTGGGTAAGGATTCCAGGTGTTCGAGAAAGTGGTTGGTGTCTTTGATGAAGGATGGGAGACTGCATGTAATGGGTTGAAGGTGTTGATCTACGTAGGCAGAGATACGTTCTGTGGGGGCTTGGTAACCAGCTACAATGAGGCGGCCGGGATGATTGGGTTTGTGAATTTTAGGAAGAAGGTAGAAGGTAGGGGTGCGGGGTGTCGATGGGGTCAGGAGGTTGATGGAGTCAGGTGAAAGGTTTTGTAGGGGGCCTAAGGTTCTGAGGATTCCTTGAAGCTCTGCCTGGACATCAGGAATGGGATTACCTTGGCAAACTTTGTATGTAGTGTTGTCTGAAAGCTGACGAAGTCCTTCAGCCACATACTCCCGACAATCAAGTACCACGGTCGTGGAACACTTGGCCGCCGGAAAAATGACGATGGATCGGTCAGCCTTCAGATCACGGATAGCTTGGGCTCCAGCAGTGGTGATGTTGGGAGTAGGATTAAGGTTTTTTAAGAAGGACTGAGAGGCAAGGCTGGAAGTGAGAAATTCCTGGAAGGTTTCGAGAGGGTGATTTTGAGGAAGAGGAGGTGGGTCCCGCTGTGACGGAGGACGGAACTGTTCCAGGCAGCGTTCAATTTGGATAGTGTCTTGGGGAGTTGGATCATTAGGAGTAGGATTAGGATCATTTTTCTTCATGGCAAAGTGATATTTCCAGCAGAGAGTACGAGTGTAGGACAGTAAATCTTTGACGAGGGCTGTTTGGTTGAATCTGGGAGTAGGGCTGTAGGTGAGGTCTTTGGATAGGACAGAGGTTTCGGACTGGGAGAGAGGTTTGGAGGAAAGGTTAACTACTGAATTAGGGTGTTGTGGTTCCAGATTGTGTTGATTGGAATTTTGAGGTTTTGGGGGGAGTGGAGCTGGAAGTGGGAGATTGAGTAGATGGGAGAGACTGGGTCTGTGTGCAATGAGAGGAGGTTGAGGTTTGCTGGAAAGGTTGTGAAGGGTGAGTGAGTTGCCTTTCCGGAGGTGACTTACCAAACGAAAGTGCTGGCAGGTTGATAGACACACAAACATACACACAAAATTCAAGCTTTCGCAACCAACGGTTGCTTCATCAGGAAAGAGGGAACGAGAGGGACAGACGAAAGGATGTGGGTTTTAAGGGAGAGGATAAGGAGTCATTCCAATCCCGGGAGCGGAAAGACTTACCTTAGGGGGATAAAAGGACAGGTATACACTCGCACACACACACACACACACACACATATCCATCCGCACATACACAGACACAAGCAGACATTAGTAAAGGCAAAGAGTCTGGGCAGAGATGTCAGTCGAGGCGGAAGTACAGAGGCAAAGATGTTGTTGAATGACAGGTGAGGTATGAGCGGCGGCAACTTGAAATTAGCGGAGGTTGAGACCTGGCGGGTAATGAGAAAAGAGGATATACTGAAGGGCAAGTTCCCATCTCCGGAGTTCTGACAGGTTGGTGTTAGTGGGAAGTATCCAGATAACCCGGACGGTGTAACACTGGGCCAAGATGTGCTGGCCATGCACCAAGGCACGTTTAGCCACAGCATGATCCTCATTACCAACAAACACTGTCTGCCTGTATCCATTCATGCGAATGGACAGTTTGTTGCTGGTCATTCCCACATAGAAAGCTTCACAGTGTAGGCAGGTCAGTTGGTAAATCACGTGGGTGCTTTCACACGTGGCTCTGCCTTTGATCGTGTACACCTTCCAAGTTACAGGACTGGAGTAGGTGGTGGTGGGAGGTTGCATGGGACAGGTTTTACACCGGGGGCGATTACAAGGGTAGGAGCCAGAGGGTAGGGAAGGTGGTTTGGGGATTTCATAGGGATGAACTAAGAGGTTACGAAGGTTAGGTGGACGGCGGAAAGACACTCTTGGTGGAGTGGGGAGGATTTCATGAAGGATGGATCTCATTTCAGGGCAGGATTTGAGGAAGTCGTATCCCTGCTGGAGAGCCACATTCGGAGTCTGATCCAGTCCCGGAAAGTATCCTGTCACTTTTGGCGTTCTTCTGTGGGCGGTTCTGGGTTTGAGGGGATGGGCTCCATTACTTCTTTCGAAGGTCAAACTTCATCAAACCCAAATATCCGCTTGATCTGAGGTTTCCCGACTGATTATACAACGCTCACAAAATTATGAGGCATTTTATTTGTACAGATTAGCAGACTGCTGCAAAGCACGAGCCTGCAGAGAAGAAGAATCATCGCCTGATTTCATTCTAACAAGTAAAATTTCTGAATCATTTTGAGTGACTGAGTTATGATTGTATTTCCTATTATGAATGATTGATTGCTCGAACGAATTGAGAACTACATAATTACATAGATAGGAGGAAAAATTACAAAGTGGGTACTACCATCATTTTATAAGCAATTATAGAAAAGTGCAAAGCCCCTGTATGATTTGCTGAAGAAAGGAGTAGCTTACAATTGGGGAATGGAACAGGGGGAAGCATTTCAACAGTTGAAGGAAAAACTGTAGTGCAGTATCCTGATTTTAGTCAAGAGTTCGTTGTTATGACTGATGCTAATCAGAGAGAGCCACACTGAGTCAAAGAAAACTGAGCAGTGCTCTACCCGCTGCTTACACATCCAGAACTTTAAAAAAGGCAGAAAGTCATACAGCACCATAGAATGGGAAATGTTTGCCATATGTCGGGAAGTTAAACATTAACATGGAATGTAGTGTTTCAGATCCATCATCTCGATTGTTAAAATTTAGATTAAAACTGGAAGAGTGTGATCATCAAATTCCTTATGGTACAGGCAAGTGGCAGGTGAAATCAGGTTGCAGACACCCTCTCTAGAATCAGCAATCTGAGAATGGATACTTATGAGAAGGAAGGCAATAATAGCAACTTGGGAAAGGCAACCGAAACAGGCGAGACAGATGCAGGGGATGAGAGTTTAAAAAGCCCATATGGAGAAAGGGAGATAAGAGGGCCCAGCACCCCAGGCCATGTGGAAGATAAATGTATGCAGGTAATGAGAGGGGACATAGCTGAGAAGGAACCAGCTGCTAGACTTGAGTTCAGAGGAAAGAAAGTGATTCTAAAAGATTTTTTGTGATTCACCAGCTGGTGTCCATCAGGGAATAGTTAGAACATATGAGAGGATAATATGAAAGCAAATATAGAGCAGTATATTTGCCAATGTGAAAGCTGCCAAAAGAATAAGATTATCCTTGGAAATAACAACACCCGAGTGTGTTTTTGAAAGATGTGATGTCACCCTTGTACACCCCCTTCCACAAAGGTAATAAGTACATCCTTACCATCAGGATGCACTGATGAAATTCGTAGTTGCAGAACATATTGAAAAGCAATATACTGAAATGGCAGCAAGAGCTCTAGTGGAAAAGATTATTTTAAAGTTTGGCATACCATCCATACTACTAAGTGATATGGATAGTTACTTTATTAGTGAAACAAAGCAAAGAGTATGCAAACTACTGTGTATAGAGAAGATCCAGATGTCTTGGTACCATCCACAGAATAATGGCGTGTTAGAGAAAATGCACAGAACCTTAACTGAAATGCTCAGACACCTTATAGACAGAGCACAGATGAACTGGGAGTCTTGGATTCCATATGCGGTATTCATATTTAATACAACACCACATAGTGCAATGGACTACACACCTCATGAGTTGTTCCTTGGGAGAGTGTGTAATACACCAGAAATTTTGCAAAAGAACTCATCAGAGGTAATTTATAATTACAGTGATTATGTCCCTGAATTAAAAGAGAGAATGAGAGTTATGCACCTCATTCTAAATTAAAGAATGAGAAATACTATGACAAGACCCAACACCCAAAAGAATTTCAACCAGGGAATAAAGCTCCGCTATAGGAAGATCGAAGAAATTAGATAGTCATTGGTAAGGCCCATATGTGGTAAACATAGTTAAAGGACCAAACGTGGTCATACATTTAAGAGGTAATAAGTATCTGATAGTACACACTTTTGTTACAAGATGGCCACAACATATCTGGGAGTGGCAGTTGCCATACTATCATTCGCAATTACATTGGTTCAAATGGTGACACATCATCCAGGTTTACAACTTACAAAATTCCAGCCATCCCCAGGATTATACTATGACAACATGGGGAAAGCCAATCTTTATAGTGTCAGATGGAGAAAGATTAGTAGAATTAAAGAATAAGTTTGAAAACACCAAAGTATTAGCTACCAGATCTGTGGGATTCTGTCATAAAAGACTCACTTTGCTTAACATGAGTGCTTCAGGATGTGCCGGTGCAAAACAGGCTTTGTTGTTTGACATAGGTAAAATAGAGAAATCATAAAGACTAATTGGACAGTTAGTTCACCATGAAAAAAGATTACAAAAGTGTGGACTACTAAATTTTGTTGGGGTAATGAGCAAAATATTTGGAATTCTGGATGAAGATGATGCATTGTATTTTAAGGCAAAAACTGATGTATTGGAAGGAGAGCAGAAACAGCTATTAAGCTTAAAAAGAGCTGATTACCACAGTAAAAGCATTGCTAATGAGTTTTAATCAAACAGTAAGCTCCATAACAAGAAATGAATGGCTTATCAAACAGGGAATGAAATGGCTTAGTCAGCACACAATACAGTTCAAAAGTAGCACTGTGAGAAGGTTGCAGAAAGCTGTTATATTGATAACCATTAATGAGAACCTAATCCAGCAGATGTCTATCTTTAACAGTTAGAAAAGTAAATTACTGCAACTGCAAATGCACAAAAACATATTTTAGAACCGCATATCATTAATTCTGTGCAAGTAGTACAATATTTAGAACCGATAGAAGGTGACATTAAAGATAAGAGATTCCCAATAGCACTTACAGTGTACAATGATTATCAGTTGCTCAAAGTAACAGACTTTGATTTGTTCTTAGCTGGCAATATTTTAAGTTATGTCTTGAATATTCCCCTTACAGTCTCTAGTGTCTCTGACATATATAAGATCTGGCCACTTCCTGTTGAAGTAGATGTAAAGAAACAATTGTTTACACATATAGTGCCAGAGAAGGAAATACTGTTAATAGATGATGCAGAAAGACAGTGTGTGAAGTTAAATAATGATCAGTTGTTATGTAAAAAGGTAGAGCAGAGTCATAGAATTTGTAAGCAAACATTTCCTCTTTTGTCTATCCATGACCATGAAATGTGTGAAGCTAGAATGTATTTCTCTTTTCTTAATTAACAATGTAATACAATGTACATATTGAAATTCGGATCTTTACCATTATTTGTTACATTTGTTCTAGTAATATGTTCAGATGTACTAATATGTGACCACCATATTCTCTACACCTTTCCATAAATTTCAATTTTCCTGTACCACGAATAACTGCATCAGTAGGTTTATCAACGCTACATGACACTGTAATGCCTTGATCCTTTAGTGCTACAAATAACCATTCATTGCCTTTTATTTGTTTCCAAACACTTTTATTTAACACTATGTACTTTTTTATGTCTTTAAGTATTTTAGTTGCAGGCTGTAAAGTTATTTTTGCTATGAAATGGGAACCTGATGCATCTTTCGGAATAAGTGCACCAAAAAACAGCTAGTACCTGTTTGTTGGTGATTACTCAGCTTTTCTAAAATCCAGTCAATTATATTAATAATAACTGTCGCATACCTCTACTGACAGTTTCAGGCTGACATACATAAAGTTTGTGAATATGATTCTCACAATGATTGATAAAGGAGGACTTGATGTTGGTTACATCTGGTTCACAAATAAAACACACTTCCACCTGAATGGAGTCATGAAACAACAAAACTTGCAATTTTGGGGTTCTGAAAATCCTCATTTGTGCGAAGTGAACCCCACTACTGTATTCTCCTAATGTTACTGTTTGGGATATGGTACGCACCAGAGGCATTATAGGCCTTTTTTATCTAAGAAACAATAACTACTGGCCGCTACATTGCAATTTTGGAATAATTTGTCTCCACATAGCTAGTGTTGCAGAACAGACCAGGCACAAAGTGGTTCATGCAAGATGGGGCTGGACCACATTGAACTGAACAGGCATTTCACTTTCTTGATGAATACTTCAGGAGCAGAACGCTCCATTTGATTACTGAAATTTACTGGCGCAGGGGGTAGATTAGCCTCTGTATTTGCCTTGTCTGACTCTTTGTGACTACTTTTTGCAGGGCACATTGAAAGACACTGTCTCTTGGAACTACCCCATTATGCTGAACAAACTTGAATCACCAATCTGTGTGGCATCTGAATCCATTTCTGTTGAGACACTACAGGATGTGGTGACAAATTTCATTGTTTGATTGCACCACCTCTGCCGTGGCCGCACATTTCGGACATTGTAGCACCTACTACATCGGCATTCCACTTTATGTCCACCCATCATGGGATGCCTGCACCACAGGGTGCATATTCACTAGGAAAACCTATGTCGTCTGTCTTGACAAAACAAAGACTTACCGGCGGCCACAACACAACACACCACACCACACCACCAAGTCTCCACCCCGGACTTGGCTCATAACCTCCGGTGCCTCTTCCAGATTCTTCTGGTTGCTGGCTTATGTTGCAACAAGGAGAAATGTCTTCCTTTTTTTTTGTTTCCTCAGGTGACCTACCTCGGCCATGTTTTGAGTGCTAATGGCATTCGACCAACGCCCCAGTATGTCGAGGCTATTCAGCAGCTGCCATCCCCAAAGGACATCTCCCAGCTCAAGTCAGTTCTGTGTCAACTCAATTACTACTGCCGTTTCATCCCACATGCCACGGCTCTGGCAGAACCACTTCACCACCTCCTCCATAAGAATGTTCCCTGGCACTGGTCACCGGCTTGTGATAGGGTATTCTGCTGTCTGAAGTCTTCTCTCCTGTTGCCGGCTTGCCTTGTCCCTTATGACCCCACCAAGCCTCTCACCTCAGCTGCTGATGCATCACACTATGGTGTGAGGGCCGTCTTCTCCCACATCATCGACAGAGTCAAGTGCCCAGGGGCCTTTGTCTCCAAATTGCTTTCCCCAGCTCTGCGTAACTACAGCCATATTGAGAAGGAGGCCTTGGCCATCATCTTTGGGTTTAAGAAATTCCACGATTTCATCTATGGCCGTCACTTCACGTTTTACACCAATCGCAAGCCTCTGGTCTCGTTGTTTAGCGCTATGGTCACCATCCCCACAAGGACTGCTCACCACCTCCAGTGCTGTGCATTGTTCCTCATGGAATATTCCTACAACATCGTTTTCGCGCCATGGCTTCCCATGTTAATGCGGATCTTCTCTCTCATCTCCCAGTGAGTGCTGACCTGGAGTTCGATGCTGACCCGGATTTCGATGCTTACCCGGATTTCGATGCTGACCCGGATTTCGATGCTGACCCGGATTTCAATGCTGACCCGGAGTTCGATGCTGACCCAGAGTTTGATGCTGACCCGGAGTTCGATGCTGACCAGATTTCCTGTTTCCACCTGTATGATACCACTGCTGAGGCAGTCACTGATTTGCCACTGGATGCCAAGCTAGTCGCCATGTCACACGGCGGATGACCTGAAACTCCAGGTGCTGATGGACCACTTTCAGCCTGGGTGGCCATCAAATCGTTGTCAGCTGCTGCAACCAGAGGTCTGGGCATACTGGCACCACTGCCAGGACCTGTCTGTCAGAGATGAGGTCCACCTCATCTTGGGTGGTAATGATCACTTACGGGTGGTGCTGCCACCATCCTTCCACCAGCGGGCCATGGAGCTCCTGCATGTTGGTCATTGGGGCGATCATCCTGACGAAACGGCTTGCAAGCCAGCATGTGTTCTGGAGGAGGTGGATGCTGCCATCACCCACATGGTGGCCTCATATCCCTCTTGTCAACAGCACCAGTCGGCACGCCCTCGCCATCTGTTCCCATCATCTCCTGCTCCTTCTCCTTGTTCCTGTTTACACTTGGATTTTGCGGGGCCATTCCTCGCTTTCTCCTGGCTTATCCTTTTGGACGCCAGCAGTGGGTTTCCTTATGTCTCCCGCATGTCCTCCATGACCTCCACCCATACCATCCAAGCTCTTTTCCACATATTTGCCGTCGAGGACCTTCCAGAGATGTTGGTGACTGACAACAGCCCTCAATTTACATCTGCTGAATTTACCTCCTCCTGCACCTCCCAGGGCATCCAGTTGATTTATAATGCTCCCTTTCATCCTGCATCTGACGGATTACCTGAATGATTTGTCCGGACATTCAAAGTCCAGATGTTGAAATTGCGTCCCCAATACTCCCTAGATGACGCCCTTACCATCTTTCGTTCCTCCTACCAATCCACTGTTCGGGATGGATCATCCCCAGCTTGAAAACTTCACGGCTGTCCTCATCATTTCCCCTCATCTCTCCTGTTTCCGTCTTCTCCCCACCCAGCTCCTCTGCATTCAACACGGCCCCTTTATTCTCTACAGGATCCAGCCTGGGCACTGGTGTTTACCTGGCATCATCCCCAGTGGGTTCCCACCAGAGTCTCGTTGCTCATTGGCTGCGCTGTGACAGCAGTCGCCTCCGCCGTCGATGCTGGTGACACCCCAGGCAGACCCTCCGGCAGAGGGCCCTACGCCCATGGAGGTGCATCCTGCGCCTGCAACTGCCCCTGGTCTCCTGTCGCCCACGTCCCCGGGGCCTGACATCGAGTTGGGCCTTCCACCCCCCACCCCCCACCCCCCACCCCCCATAGGGGAGGTCTGCTGTGGCTGCACGTTTCAGACATCTTAGTGCCTACTGCATCAGCATCCCACTTTACGTCCAACCATCACGGGGTGTATATTCACCAGCAAATCCTACGTCGTCTGTGTTGTCAAAACAAAGACTTACCAGTGGCCACACCACACCACACCACACCACCACGTCTCCACCAACAGCCACCAGGGACCACTACCTGTTTGCGGAGCCTGTAGAACAGATTCACCAGAGCTCTCAGCTAGCCTAGGAACTACTTTGCTATGCCAGGCATGTTATCCCAAATAGTTCCGGCAGATACATCCACCAACAGGCTTCATAAGACAGTGCACTGCCAGCAAAAGGCGGTCTGACACACCACTCAGAAGGATACAGAGCAGCCACGGCCAGCAGCCACGGCCACGGCCAGACACCTCTTCTAGCTGGCCGATCTCTTGGTATAGTCGACGAACTTCTTGATGTTGTAGAACTGTTTGTGTTCTCTCCCCTTGAAGAGTCGAGTCTTTATTACTATTATTATTATTATTATTATTATTATTATTATTATTTGTTATTTTGTATTTGTGTTGATCCGCAGTTGGGATCGCGTCGGTTGTTCTTTGGGATATTATATTATTGTTTTGCTTCGGTGAGAACAATAAATTGTTTTTGAATTTGTGTTTTCCACTTTTCTATTCTGCTAGTGCAAATACTTCAACCCCTGTACTGTCTTTGGTGGACATTTAAATAAGAGTATGATGTGACTGCAGAGACTGCTTGTGTAGGATGGATTCAATTAAGCTTGCTAGTACTGTATGAGCTCTTAACAGCTTTTCTAACAATTTTGAAACTTCTGTACAAGTTCTTTATAATATTCTTACAGCTTTATAATAAACATAACTTTTGTTGCACTCATCTATCAATCTTAGTCCTCAAGCTACAGGGTGGGGAAATAAAAGTGGCCCAGATGACTGGATACAACTGGACATGAATGTATGCATATACCAACACCCCAGCTGGATGGTGTAACTGCCCATACACCCAGCCAAACCTGGGAGCACAGTTACACAATCTTCATACCTTACAGAGCTGTTAGCAGATATCAGTCTGGTTGCCACCCTAGTGGACACCTGGGTCACCTAATCTGTTAGTGTGCAATTATTTTGTGTGGGGACCCCTCAAGTAAAGTGTACTGCAACAACCCTCATAGTCTTCCAGAACAGTAGCAGAACATTTAGGGTGAGACTGCAGCAATTCCAGTAGTCCAGATTTGATTTGCCTTCAGCAACCTGCTGACCAGGGCCCAAAAGTTCCAAGAGATGAATGGTGGTCACTTTCAACATCTACTACAGTCAGGTTAGTTCTGTATTTCATCTCCTCTGCTGTGTTTCTTTGCACACTGGAACTCTGCTCTCTGGGCTACTTTTATTTGTCCCACCCTGTATTTAATTTTGAAATGAGGACTTCCTCACTGGACACCCTATATATGAGATATAGAGTAATAAGAACAAAAAAGTATAAGAGAGAGAATTGCTGCCTGCCATCTCCTAATTAATTTTATCGTTATATTGGGTGGAGAACGTAACTATTTGTACAGCATTGCTTAAGAGTTACCAAAATCATAAAATGTGAGATGAATCCTGTGTGGAAAATGAGACTCCCAGAGAAGTTACTAATGCAGTACTTTTGGCTGTAGCCTGTCTTTCATCGCTTGTCAGATATCACATACACTGATCGGCCAGAACACACTATCAATATAAGCCCATCCAGATGATAGCAGTGTCACCTGGTAAGGAATGTTTGCTGGTCTCTCTCTCTCTCTCTCTCTCTCTCTCTCTCTCTCTCTCTCTCTCTCACACACACACACACACACACACACACACACACACACACACACACACACACACACACACAGCGCATGTGCAGTATCAGTGAGTTTGCTGTCCATTTGTAGAATGGGGAAGACGCACAATCTATCTGAGTGTTTGATGAAGGGCAGACCGTGATGGCCCAGGGCCTCAGCTTGAGCATTTTGGAAACTGCACAACACGTCGGGTGTTTGAGGAGTGCTGTGGTAAGTGCCTTCAACACATGGTGAAACCACATCCAGACATTGTGAGGTTGCTTGGCCAGCCCTCATTACAGATGTCGGACAGCAAGCTGTTGTGGAACTAACATCATACTTTAACGCTGGGCAAAGTACAAGTGTATCTGAACACACAGTGCACTGAACACTCCTAACAATGGGCCTCTGTGGCTGATGACCCATGCATGTGCCAATGTTAACACCATGACATCGGTAACTACAATAGAGTGGGCACATGACCATTGGCACTGGACATTGGCACAGTGGCAGAGCATTGCATGGTCTAGTGAACCCCAATACCTTCTTCATCATCATGCCTATGTGAGTGAGCAAATCTGTTGTCTTCCAGGGGAACAGCTCCTTGACACCCATACTGTGGGATTGAGACAAGCTGGCAGCAGCTCCATTATGCTCTGGGGAATATTCACATGGGCACCATGGGTCCAGTGGAGCTCATGCAAGGCACCATGACAGCCAAGGAGTATCATACACTCTTTCATGATGAGCATGTTTCCTGAAAGTAGTGGCATTTTCCAACACAATAATTTGCCATGTCACGAGGCCAGGAGTGTAATGGAATGGTTCAAGAAAAACAGTGGTGAGTTCCAGTTGATGTGCTGGCCCCCCAACTCACCAGATCTGAATCTGTTCAAACACATCTGGGATGTGATTGAATGTGACATAAGAGTTCATTGCCCCTCTCCCCAGACTTTACAGGAACTAGGTGACTTGTGTGTGCAGATGTGGCACCAGCTCCCTCCAGTGAGCTACCAAGGCCTCATTGTTTCCATGCCACTGTTATCCATGCCAAAGGTAGACATATCAGCTATGAGGTAGATGGTCATAATGTTCTGGCTGATCAGTGTGTGAAGTCGAGGATTATGATTTTTCATCAAGAGGATGAAAATGCAGAGACTTCATCTGTGTCCTCTGTATGATGCCATACTGAAGCCCAGAGGCTCAGATTGATTGTGGAAGATTCGAGGAAACTGAAGAAAAACCCAGCTGGACATGTTACCTTCAACGCTCATCATAGTGGAGAGGATACAACTGCATGAACAGAATGCAAAGGTACACCAGTGCAGCCATTCATAGGACCATTGACAAGATATAGATCCAGGGTTGTGTTGTCAGCTCCAATGAAAACTTCTGAAACAGCAGCTCACTGTTTCTCCAGGAGCAGGAGCACTGTCGTTAGCTGTCGTGCATGCAGTATGACATTGTGATTAGCACCACTGGCTCACTTCTGGAAGGTTCTTGAAATAACTTACGTTTGCAATGTTAATACATTCTGGAATATTCAGTGACTGTATAAGAAACAGCATTCTGGAATATTCAGTGTTTGTATAAATAGCTACACTCTCCGTCAAGAAGTTCAGTTCTGTTCTGGCTGCATTTTGGTGTCAGTTACAACAGTGTGAAAACACTAGCTGTTGAATCCAACCTCCATCTCCCTCCTCCAACGACAGGGTAAGAGAACCCCATCCGTCTACATCTAGAGTAAATTCTGCAGCCAAGTGCGAGAAAGTGTTCTGAAAGTTTATGTACTGAGTACCTTGAGGTGGGATGTTGGTATCAGCTGGATATTCACCTAGCAGGACGTGAGAAGCTGTCTAAGAACCTCATTCAGACTGGCTGGCACACCAGCCTTTATCATTAGTCAGCCAGGCAGGTTCAAAGCAGGGCCATCTGAAAGCGCAGGGCTGTCTGGGAAGGTGAATGACATGGAAATTAACTTTTTCCACTCTAAAATACACTTTTATGGCACAACAATTTTATTTCAAGGGAATAAGGAAGACATCAGGCAGGTCGCATCAGAAGAGAGATGTGATATCGTAAGCAAACACTGAGACATGTGAAAACATGCAGTATCATGCATGAAGTTTTAATAAATATTTTCGGCACTACAAAGACACTCCTACAATATGGGTCAACTTAAGGAAATTGCTGATACCTAACATCACTTTTGACAGCCTTTTACTGTGAAGTGCCAACAGCTGTAGGCGAAAGCAAAAGCTGTCTATAGAGCTATGACGAGGCATTGCCTTATATACAAAATCACGTTGTAGACATGGGAAGTAGCTGCAGCCAGCATACAGATACTGTGTGGGATATCATACTACAAATGACGTTCATTTTTAGTTTTCATTTTTTATGGAAAACTGGGAAAAGAGTACCTGGCAATGCCAGATTTGGTCAGCTAGAAATGATAATAATAATATCTTTATTTAGTATCAAATGATACAATGATAATTTTTCCTCAGTTTTTTAGTTCATAATAAGCAAACTGGATATGACAAGACAGATTACAAATAATTTGCTTATAGGTTAGGCTTGGCTTGAAGGTAGATGAAATTTCACCTTAGCAACTAAGACTTAATTTAGATTGTTTATTTCTGAACTGCCCGAAGACAAAAGCTGAATGTTATATTAAACAGTACTAATATACATGTATAAATCTCTCCAAACCTTTCATTAAACAATGGAGGATCCAGGATGGAATGTAACAACATTAGAGAAGGAACTGAAATCACACCATGATCAGCAGCAGCAGTGCATGATGGGAGTGGCGACTGGGTGGGGGTAAGAAGGAGGCTGGGGCAGGGAGGGGGAGGGATAGTATGGTGGGGGTGGCGGACAGTGAAGTTCTGCAGTTTAGACAGAGGGCAGGAGAGAAGGTGAGGAAGGGGGGGGGGGGGGTGTTAAGTAGTGGAAAAGAGAGAAATAAACTCCCACCGATGTAATTAATCCTATACTTTCAAACTGATCACTCTCCCTGTGTCAGTTCCTGCATCTTTGCATGTTATCTGCTGCATCTTTCCGGTGCCACATGATCTTGTATCTCTACCTACAAACCCCTCCTCAGCCCCCACACTTTCCCCATTCTATCCCTGTTCGCACCCAATAAATCTGCCTCATCCGGTCACATCTACCATCCCCCTTCTTCAAGCTTATCCGCCCTAAAACCTGCTACCCACAGTAATATAGATATATTCATTAATTATTAGTTATTCTCTACTTTGATCCTTGTGACTTCTCGCCAATTTTAGTGAGTTTTCGCCTTCCGCTATCATCGTCTTCCTCAGATTTCATCTCGTTTTTTCCCCATGTGCATCCATTTTCTCCTTTTCATATTTTTCACGCATATTTGGGTGTCTTTTTGTGTAATTTTTCAGACGTAATTCTACTTTTTTATGTAATTTTTCACATTTTTTTGCACCACTGTGGATCCTTGCTCCTTCTGTCTACGTCAATACAGAAAAGTTTCCTTATCCCTAGCCAGATCACAGTCCCACATACTGTTCCAGTGTTGTTGCTTGGCTTATGAAATCACCCCTAATGGCCTTACCATCAAATTACCCATCTCTGGTTGCCACCCCTCCTTCCACAATGACCTCCACCTGTTCAGATTCCATCAATCCTTAGCCCTCACCAACTTAGTCCTGCAAAAGCATATCAACCAAGCCCATTCCTCCTTGCAGTACCTTCTCTCCATCCGCAAAATTCTCCTGCTATGTAATTTCAAATTCCTGGAACCCATAACACACATTGAAACTCTTGCCCTGCAGGAACTTGAGCAACATGCACAATGCCACCTCAAATGTCTTCTTCTAAAAAATCATTTGGATGGTGAAGAGCTACAATTTTCCTGTCATCCACTTCACTATCCACCGTTGTTTCTGCTGACTCCTCGAATTCCCTTTTTTTCTGATGATTCTATCAATTCAACATCTTTTTAGGCGTTTTAGTTGTTCCTGTTGGGCCAGGTGGTGGCATTGTGATTATGGGTTTGATTTTGAAGTTATTTTGGTGTTTTTTTCCCTTGGTTATCAGGTTCACCAGGTATTCTTTACCCATCTGTTCATGTATAGTCTGTATTGTGTGTGGAATCTACATCCTATATTACTCACATCAATGCATTTCACATTTTTAAAATATCTGTAGATTTTAGCAGGCTATTTACTGGCAACCTGTATTAACACACAGTTGCCTAATAGGATATTGACAATGTGAAATATTCACAATTATGACATTTGTGTGTGTGACATTTTTCATACACTGTTTAAGATCACACATAGTCCTCAGCATTTTGTTTTTGTATACATCATTAGAACCCCTTAAAAGTACAACTAAGTCTTTATCGTGTAGATTTTTTACCTCTGTAGATGCAATCATCTTTTTAATTTCACCATGTGGGGCTCCCAGTTTCACTATACCACATGAATATATATTAGTTTTTTCTCTTAGTTTATTTGAAAGACCATGACTGTGGCTAAAAATACTGTAAAATACCTCAGTGGATTCAAAAATATTTATGCAATTATCATTGATGGTATTCCTGCAACTGCTGTCAAGAAATGTGTGCACACTATTGCTGGACCAATAACTCACCTCTGTGACTGTTCTTTCCAGGTAGGTACTTTCCAAGAATCATTGCAAATCTCAAAAATAACTCTCATTTTCAAAGTGCTGAAAAAGAGAAATGAAAAATTATTGGCCTACCATAATTTCATGATGCTTCTCTAAAATATTTGAAAAATTGAAGCACGAAAACCCTGATGACCTTTGTTTAGAAAAAAGATTTACACTGAGTATATCTCACCACAGATCCTTTAGCATATGGCACTAGGCATCGTTGGACAGTGTCACATACCATCAAGAGTGTAGGCACACATTCCATCTGAGCCATCATGTAAAGGTTGGCTTATTCACGAACTGAGATAAATATTCACATCACTGGTTTGAGTTGCAGTCTCCCAAATACTCACAGAATTTAAGTTTTAATATTAATGTAACTTTGCTTGACTTTTATGGTGATTTTTGCAAAGCCTCAAAGGAATAATGGCTTTCATAATTAAAACAATTAAAATGTTACTTTGTAGCTTACACTCCCTGGACAAGGAAACATCAGGCTTCGGTATTTAGAAGATACAGGTTGCTGGTCTGAAGGACACATGTTATAATACGAGACGACTAATAAAATGTAACGGCCATTATCCTTTGTCATTTATCTTTGCACTGATTGCTACAAAATATTACTATATAAATACAAATTGTTTATGGCAGAAACCATTGGATTCAGTATACTGTCATTTTAAATAAAACGCCGATACTTTTGATGACTTACTTTACCATCTAAATAATTGTAAAGCATCTGGTAGATTGAAATGCTCCTATCAAAACTCTAACAGACAGAAAAGAAGAATAACAATTGAAAGATTTTGTCTTTTGTTTTAGAAATAAAAATTATCTGAAGTATTATCTCTCATGTCTATCACAATTATATAAAATAATTCTTTGCCACTACTCGACATAATCATATTTATTCCACGAAGAATTTTTCTTTTCCCTTAAAAGTTCTATTACACATGGCAGCAGGTCTGCAGGGCAACGATTTCGATGTACATGTGACAGCAAGTTAAAAGAAACATCAGGTTGAAGTTATAGGATCTTTATTTGCAAATGCCGTAGTCGGCACAGTATGGGTTTTCCCCTCTTACTGGGTCATCAACATGCCAGTCTTGAGACTATTGGGGAAATCTGTAAGCTGCAGCATTGGTAAATTTTGTGCAAATGCCCATACGATAGTTGTTGCATATAGGGCAGCACCTGTGTATATTGCAGAGTCTGACTCAACCTGTGTCAGTTCGTCATCAAATGGAGACACTTTTGTGTTTGTTACTGCTGTGTGGAGCAGTGGAGCAGACAGGAAATGAAGCACTATTTTTGGGTGGAAAGTGTAGACCAGCACTGTGCTAATGGGTGGAGGGCGGGGGCGGGGGGGGGGGGGGGGGGGGGGGGGGGGGGGAGGATGAATGGAAATGCTGATGCTGCCCATTGTTTGTACATTTGCCAGTTTTTGAATTGTCCAGTGCCAGATCCACACACATGTACTGCTAAATTAAGAGAATTTCACTCTGGGAATTGTCAAACAAGACTAAGCCATTATGGAAAGCTGTGCAGAAACTTACTGGGAAGAAAGAAAGTCATAAGAATATTGCTCTATCCCATAATGACAGTTGTAATCTTACTTAATTTTCTCTTAGTCTCTTCATTATTTTCAAAAGCTTCGAGAGGCATAAGATATACAAAAGAGAAATTTTTTACTTAACTTCTTTATCTTGTTGTTGTTGTTGGTGGTGGCTTGTGTGTAGGGGTACATTCTTGCAGCTGAGATTTTCATTTAACATTATGGGTTCCTGATGACTGTATAACTCATGAATATTTGCCTGTATATTTCTTGAATTTTATTCTTTGTCACATTTTCAATAACACATAGTCTTTACATTTTCCACTTTCAAAAAAACCCGTAATTACATTGTTGTTGATGAACTTAGAAAAACAACTACTTCCATCAGAGGCATGCCCACTACTACTAACATTCTGCCGAACTCACAATATTCCAAAGAGTTTACAAAACAAAAGAGTTTATAAATTTTCTTATCAAAAGTAGAATCCTTATGACATTATATCATTATCTTATAAATGAATCCAGAAATAAATTTAATAATTCAAGTTAGATTGTGAAATTAATAATATTAATTTTAAGTATACCAGAAATTTCGTAATTTCAAATATTTTTAAAAGGAGAGTAATTTTAACTGTATGTACAGATTACTAACAAATTAATCTCTTTTTATACATTTTTAGCTTGATATATAGTACACTGTATACAAAATCATATGAAGTTCATTCAGTTAAACAGATCATATAAAGTTCACATACACAAGAATTGATAGTATATGTGTGGTATCAGTTATTGCTATAAAAAATGAAAGGTAGTGTTAGAGGACGGTGTCCCATTACAATATCTGCCTCACAAAATTTACAGTTTACAATATTTTGTGACAGACTATAAGGTTTGCCAAACAGTGTACAAAATGGTGCCCCCTGATAGAATACAGATGTATAGAAGTATCTGATACACAACATATTCCAGAAAATGTAAGAAAAATATCTACTATATAAGTCATAATCTATACATATATCAGTATATGGCATTCAGATTTTCAGATCTGTGGAGCATAGTGTCACCAGAAAATACTACAAAATCAAAACTACAACATTACACCACTAAACTATAGAAATAATTACAGAGACAAGGTAAATCACTAGAATTACAAATTTTAAGTTTAATCCATACAATCAGACCTTCAAAATCTTTTAAAGAGAAGAGAAAAATTTCAGAGTCTAAGTGAATGACGAGTGAGCAAACTCGAAAAACTCACGATGGGTACAGACCTGAAGAATATACTCAATCATGAGCAGGAATCTATCAGCCACATAAACCACAGTATTCAAGGAAATGTTGACTCATAAGGGCTTAAGTTTACAATGTGGGGATTGACCTATGAATCCAAACAACACCGAGTACAAACCAGCAAAAAAGTTTCAACACAACAAATTGAATAAAGTTCATAATCATATCAGTAAGTTCAATCATAAGCAAAGACTAATTGTGAGAAGCATCTAGCTTCAATCAGTGGTTGTATTTTGTCCTTGAATACACAAACACAGAGTTGTAATGACCAGGGGTACCCAAAACAGAGCTAAGCATGAATCTGTACACAACTCAAATTTCAATCAGATATAATATTGCAATACTCATGATACATACAGGTAAACAGTCACAGTTAGCTTTGAATGAAGACACAGTCCAGTAGCTTGTGAACAAAAATCAGGGTGTGAAAGCAGACATGTATACATCGTTTTACCTTGCCCGTACTAGTAAACATCTTCCACACTATTTGCCAATTGTCCATACAAATTAACTGATGTACATAAAAGCCTAGAAGATTCATTTACAAATGATAAAAAAATACATGCTGATATAAAGTTACATGAATTTTTGCTGAATAAAACTGTCTTTAACAGTCTTGGCTAAAACACAAATCCAGTCAACAGATGCCCGAGTACATTACCCAGCACCACAATCTCTTGCAAGTTGATTGGTCCAGCAGAGTACAGCCATACAGCAGTGTGGGGAGTGGACCCGCCCACATCTTTCGGTTTCCTCCTTAGAGTTCTTCTCATCACACGCTCCAGCGGATAGGTAACTTCCTGTCTAGCATTCATATCAAATTCTGAAACATTGTTTTGTGTACTAAATATGCTGTTCAATACCTCCTTTACATCACATGAGATGTGCTATCATTGAGTCATTTTTTAAGTCAATTATATGGGATTTACATCAGTTGAGATTTAAAAAAAAAATCACATCATCTTAAATACTATATTCCAGAAAACAAAAACACAATTATATAGTTTTGTGAATCTACAAATAGATTTAAACTTAGTCAATGGAAAAGATAAAACTCTAGAAATCACATTATTCTACTACTAAATTCATGACAATGGAAAAACAACAACAAACAAAAATCAGATACTTGCGGATCATGTCTATATGCTTTCAGTTCAGTAATATGCGTCATCCAATCAACTTCTTGGATTATGGATACACAAGTTTGTAGTCATTAGGATATGGATTTTCAAGAATTTTGAATGGTCCAATACAGATATCGAAAAATTTCTTTATCTCAGATGTCAACACTTTTTATTTCTCTTTGGCTTTTGCCAACACAAGATCTCCTACTTCAAACTAGGAAATCTACCTTTACCATCATGTCTCTGCTTTCTCCTATCCCCCAGTTTTTTCCTCATCTTCCTAACACATTCTTCTCTCTCTTGTGGTGACAGAATGTTACATGGTGGAAACTCAACATTTTCAGAAATAAAGTTAGCTGGTCTGTAATTAAACATGATTTCAAATGATGAAAAACCTGTTGAAGAATGTTGTAGGCTGTTCATAATATCCACAAAATCACTGACACAATTTATCCAACTGGTGTGATTCTTACTACAAGTTCTAAACAGACTTCCAATCTCTCTTATGGTACACTGAGGTTAGAATATGCCTTATTTTTGCATCATCAACAAAATCTTTCCAAGCTTGTGATGTAAACTGATAACCATTATCAGATAAAACTGTTTTAGGAATACCCACCTGATGAAAATATATGTTTTCAAACTTAGAGATGATCTGCTTGCTGGTAGCTTTCTTGAGAGGAAACATATGGATGAACTTCGAAAATACATCAACCACCACAAGAACATAACAAAATCTATTCTTAGATGTAGATAAAGGTCCATAAAAATCCACACACATGAGATCAAGGTTACTATTAGGCAGTATGTCTTGCATTTGGCCTCTACTTGTTTGGTTACTTACCTTCATTCTTTTACATCTGTCACAGCTGGCAATTTTCTTCTTGACTTTCCTACCTACGTTATAAAAATAGATATTTTCCTGAATCTTTTGTGAGCATTTTGTTGATCCACAATGACCAAAATTCTCATGTGTATAAGTAATTAAAATATCAATACATTGTTCCGGCCAACATTGTTTCCAATCCTGAGAGTCAGTTTTATGTCTACTGAATAAAATACCTTTTCGTACATTATAATATTCTTCTGTCTTTTCTCTTCCTTTCTTACCAAACATGCTCTTAACCAATTTCCAATTTTGATCATGATTTTGATACCTACAGATATCTTTGCAAATTTTCAAGCTCTCTTTTTCCTCTTTCACACCTTTCAAGTACATAATTTTAAACTCTTTCTCACCTTCTCCAAAGTTGTTAGATGATTCACTTCCTAAAGATAACCTAGACAAAGCATCAGCAACAACATTGTCAGTACCCTTAATGTATCTGATTTCATAATTGAACTGCTGTAAAAACAAGGCCCAATGAGTAATTCTGTTATGGTGCAACTTACACACCTGAAGATAACATGATGCTTTATGATCAGTATAGATGATGACTTTGTGACCCAGTAAGTAATTTTTAAATTTGTTGAGTGCCCAATGTACAACCAAAAGTTCTTTCTCAGTTACATTATAAGTCCTTTCATGTTGCTGCAGTACTCTACTAGCAAGTGCAAGAGATTTATGTCCAATAACACCATCAACTTCAACCTCCTGAAATAAATGAGCATCCAATCCAACATCACTACTGTCTGTCATAATACAAAAAGGAAGAGAGAAATCTGGTCTGAACATTATCTGACTTTGGCAAAACTGTCGTTTGATCCCATCGAAAGCATTCTGACACTCCTGATTCCAATCCCAAAAGATATTCTTCTTCAAAAGTTCACACGAGCATAGAACATTCAAAGCTTGGCTGCTACAAGATTTTCTATAAAATCCAGTTAACCCAACAAATGATTTACTGTTTTTTGTTGTGAGGAGTAGGAAAATTAGCAATAGCATAAAGTTTCTCTTTATCTGGTGCAATTTCTTTTTCAGATATAACATGACCTAACAGTTTAACTTCTTCCACACCAAATTTATCCTTACCTAGTTTCAAAGTCATGCTTGAAAACACATCTCTCAACAGATTCAAATGTTGTTCCCAAGTCTTTTCAGTGACCAGAATGTCATCAACATACACAATTAATTCTGAACTCACTTCACTTCCTACGACACAATTCAGAGCTCTTATGAATTCGGCTACAGATACATCTAGCCCAAATGGCACCACACAATACTGAACACACTTACCTGCACACAAAAATGCTGTGTACTTTCTAGAATTAATTTCAGGTGTGATCTGGTGAAATCCAGAGGTCAAGTAAAACATAATCATGTATTTTACATAATCAAATTTGTGTAACAGGTCAACCATGTTCTCAGGATGATCATTCTCTCTGAAATGAAATTTTTTGAGATGTCTAGAGTCCAAAACGATTCTCACTGCACCATTTCTCTTACTTACCACAACTAAAGGATTATTGTAAGCACCCCTCTCAGTTACACCAAGTGTTTCCATTTTCTGAATCTTTTTCTCTACACTTCTCCTTTTTGAAAATGGTGTATAATATGGCTTAAGAAAGAAAGGTTAATCATCTTTAAGATAAAGCATGCACTGGTAGCCTTTCGCTCTTGCTGGTTTTTCACTTAACACATTTTTAGACTCCAATAACAAATTCCTAAGTTGTTTCTTTTGTATATCTTTAAGAGTCATAGCTTCCCTTACTTTAAAATCTACTACACTTTCAAAATATTGATCCTCAGTCTCATCAAAATCTATATCATCATCAAACATCTGGTACTCACCTTGGTACACAATGTTTTGCAAATAGTTACAACTTTTCCCACAGTTTAAGATACAGAAATTAGTTTTCTCATAAGCTTTACTTTTGGGTTCTAAAATAAACAATTCTGTAGCATTCCATCCATACAATGCCTCAAATGTTTGAGAATTATATTTTCTTCCAGACTAGGGATCACTAAGTATCCATGTTCAAAGGTTTTGTCTTCTATACTAAACCTTAAAAGTACCTGAGATTTTATCAATTTGCTCTGCTTACCTGTAGCTCCTCTTATCTTTACACCTACAATGGGCATTTCCACAAAATTCCTATTATACTGGATTCTGTCTCTAAATTGTTCGGATATACCACAAATCAGGCTACCTATATTAATCCAACAGTTCCCTTCCCACTGATCAGTTTTAATCTTAATGTTAAGGACATCCAAAATCTGAATCATCATCTTTGGTATTAGACACTTCATGTAAGAGATCACTTTCAGTTTCATCAAATACTACATTCACACTGTTTTTGCAGGGTTTTATCAACTTCACCAGTTTCATAGCATTACTTTGGTTACACATGTTGTCAGGTAAAGATTGAACACACTGAATGGGTTCCATAGCACGACTAACACCACTTATTACAGAAGGGAAAAAAAAACCATAGTACTGTGAAAACTACATTTCCTAGTTAGATCCTTTTTCACTTCTTTCCAAGTTGGATACAAATTTTGACTAACCACAACTAACTTACTCCAGAATGCACATTTATCTATGTTATCATCAATCGGGTTGCTAACAAATTTCAAAAAGTTTTCACCTTTATTCTCTAGGCTTGCAGATAACTCACCTTTACTGTTTGTATCATTACTCTGCATGACATTAATGAAAAACTGCTTTGACTGGACTGGTTTTCCATGACTCTTACTTACATCATCACATACATCACTTACCTGTATTCACAAATAACTCTGAAACTTCGTTATTCTTAAACTCCACAAAAACCTGATCATCATCATCATATTCTTCCAAAATTATTTCATCAATAACATCATTAACAACACAAGTCTCTTCTCCAATAAAGTCACACACCTCACCTACATTCATTTGCAGTAAGCTACCAGTCTCAGACATACCAACCTCACACAATGGTAAATCCAGGATGGAATGTAACAATATCAGAGAAGGAAAGTTGCTACTCACCACATAGCGAAGATGCTGAGTCGTGATAGGTACAACGTCATTTCACAGCTCTGATTCACACCTACATCAAAAATACCATCTAATTCAGGTACAATACAGCCATCACCTGTTTTGCATATATCAATAACACTGTTTTCTGACCGAGAGAAGAAATCATTAGTACACACTACATCAGAAATCTCTTTACTCTCACATTCTGGTTTGTGATTAGTATCTGTATTACTATAATTAAACATAATATTCCAAAACTTTCTATCAATACATAAATGAGAAATCTGATGTTTCCTGAATAGTTACCTCTATGATTGTTTCTCCTATAAAATTTCCCATGGTTATCCCCATTGTTCCTATTCTGCTGATGTTCAAAATGTCTGTCTCTATTTCCATTTTGACCCTGATAGAAACTACCATTATCTCTGTTTCTGTAATTATTTCCTTTCTGATCTCTATCATTTTGGTTGTTATGGTACATACTTCTTTTTACTGCTCTATCCAGCTTGTCAACATATCATAAACATTTTTCAAGGCAGTTCATCAGGTCCATGTACTAAATCCCACTGCAAACTTTCTAGTAATCTCATTTTTAGTGCCTCAATCAATGTCATTTCGTCAAATGGATTCTCAAGATGAGTTAATTTCTTATGTTGATTCTTACAGAACTCTTTCAGGGTACCATCCCTATTCTATAATTTGGACCATTCAGAAATTCATTTTTAATTCTCCATTGTTCAGCTTCCTACCAATTTTTTTTAAAACTTTTTTCGAAACTTTGATATGTTTCCCACTGACTTAAATTTAGATTTACCCATGACATATCTTCACCTTCAAGACATCCTTTAACAAAATTAATTTTTTGATCATGACTCATGCATGACACAAAACTGTCCCTACAGTGGCGCACAGACTGTTCTGTTTTCATTTCCTCTAATTTTGCTAAAATCAACTGCAAAATATCAGTTTTAACTGTTTCTTTGGCGACTTCACTTTCACTTGGTTTAAAAATGTCTTGGTTGTGTTCTACAGCTTTAACATGTACATCACTACCCTCATCTCTATTTGTTTTCCTAGCAATCACACAAGACCACCAAAAAAAATTAATTTCACAAATAGTTTGTACTTAATTTTTGCTGATGTCCTTTGTCATATTTGTAAAGTCCTCTTTCAATTCATCTTGATGTCCTTCGTCATATTTGTGAAGTCCTCTTTAAATTCACCCAGTACATCATTGTTGATATCATAAGAAATTCTCATCGAGGGATTGAAGTTCATTTAATAAAAACTGCAAATACAAATAATTGTCCTTTCTTCTTCTGCAACAGTCAAAACTTCATTATCAGTCAACAGATCATGGCTGGCACCCACACTTGTAATCTTACCCTCCCACACAGCACTATTAAATTTCTCTACTCTCTTCATTATTTTCAAAAGCTACGAGA